>NC_025993.2:88608255-88860330 GCF_000442705.2 Elaeis guineensis
AATTGTTCTCCCTTGCAATTAGGTTATCTCATAATCCAATCAGGCTTGATCTAATCAAACCTAAATCAAGCCAAATTGAATCTAATTCAATTAGATTTTATCTTAACCCTATTTCTCAATCAAATTGAACCAAATTGTAATCTAATTGTTAATCAATCCTCCTATAACTCACTAATCTTAATGAATTTCTTTATTGCAACTTTTGCGTTGGATTAATCATCAATCATATTAATAATTAAATCATATTATGATTCATAATCACTATTCAACCATCTGATCAGTCAAGAACCTCTATTGTGTGTGACTCTATAAGTTTTATTCTATCTGTAGTGAGACATATTATGATCCTTATCATGATATCATTAAAACTTCTTTTAATGGATTGAAATGATTCCAACTCTGTCCATCTAGAATCATTAATCATCAAGACGATGCTCAATAAGTCTCACAATCCACCAGTGATACCTAACAGTATATAGTGGCAATCCAACGGAATGAAATAATTAAATCTCTAGATGCAGTTATCGTGTGATTTAATCTTTCTATCATTTGTCCCGACTAGATGAAGGTCAAGGAAAACTCATCAAACCCCAACATCAGTCATATGCAAAATTGGCTTGAATTGAGTTCATTTGTGAATTTTCGTAGAAATGCTTTTTCAGTATTCACAGTACTTGTTTCCGACGAAAACTTTTTGAACTCGATTTTGTGAATCGCATAGGACTTCTCCTTTTCTACAAAGGTCGATAGATTCCATCTAAGTGCATCATACTCTTAATAGTGAACTTGAACCTAATGTAGCCAACATACACTGTAACGATCTAAATGACTAGGAGATCAAGTATATGTATAGTCAAACTAAAGTAGCCTCACTACGAATAGCGGAGGCATCGTAGGTCAAAGGACCACTCACTTCAGTACAGTATTGAGTAAACCACTGACGAATGAGTCGACATCTAATTGATTTCTCGTGTTGATCACACTCAGTGCAAATTATTCTCTAACAACCACCTACACTCTCGCTTTAGTATCTCTATACTGCAGACTCGAGACTTATCTATCTGAAAGAAAAGCGATTCGTGTACTGATCTAATTGGATCGATCATCATCCTCCATGATAATCCCTCAATTTGGAACTTTTAGAAATTAACCATCAATAATATATATCTGAAATTCTCAACACTTTGAGAATATATATCATCATCTGTTAATCCCTTGGATGAATCGTGGACACATATAAAATATGATTGGAATAAAAACTATCTATTTTATTAATGAATAAAATTTATGAGTACAATATTATGTCTTGAAATTACAATATGCGTCAGCCAACAATTAACTTCTAAGGCATACATCTAATAGTCAGATCTATCAGTTTACACACCAAGTATAAGTCGAAACGATGTTTACTTCATGAGTTAGATACTTCTGGAGCCGGTGCAGTCATATCTTTGCTCACTTGTCAGACTCTGTTATAAGAAGTTTAATCAAATCTAAGCATGCCAATCCTTCTGAAGCCCAGCCATTCCCTTAGTTGTTTCAGGGCAAGTCTGCAAGCAGCTTACAATCTTCAAAATAGCCACCTTTATAACGTTATAGCCGTTGCAATAGAATAATATTTTTAGATTTAATTTCCCCTCTCAGCTAAAAATAATTCTTCACTCAGTATCATACCACCATTTTTTTTGGTTGTTATCTGTTAATTTTTGTCAAAACAGCTAATAGTGGCAACTCAAGCAGAGGTTAAGAGAAGATCAATACAAAAGCAATGGGCTTTTGTGAATTTGGTGTCAACTATGTTCTTATCCATAGTTAGGTC
This sequence comes from Elaeis guineensis, assembly GCF_000442705.2. Taxonomy (NCBI): domain Eukaryota; kingdom Viridiplantae; phylum Streptophyta; class Magnoliopsida; order Arecales; family Arecaceae; genus Elaeis; species Elaeis guineensis. Next base: position 88,610,075 of record NC_025993.2, read on the forward strand.
TCTTTTTTCTTTAAAAGAAAATGTGCAGATCTATATTTCCCTTCAGACGTATGGCAGTCACTGTACCTGCATAATTTGCATACAGTCTTCATCAATTGGAATGCAATCAGTTCATGGAGCATGCCATGAAAGCTATCAGACCGTCTGAGGGATCCTCAATCTGCAAACTCATGAAGATTGTTGTTTTTGCTTAAATGCTTCACCACATGCTAAGCATCAGTTGAGCTTGTGATGACTGATGATGAATGTACAAAATAAAGTTCACTGGAAAAAGAAAAAAAAAAAACAGAAAAGAGAAAGTACAAAAAATGGTAGGCACAGAAGCCCTCTATCATTACATAGTTGTGGAACTATATAGGTTGTGAATGTGAAGCACATCTTGAAATGGGTTCAAGTCCAGGTTCTTGAGTTTTTTGGCCTAAAAACTAAATACTTTATCTACGATCGTGAGCAAGGTGAAGCAAGTAGGGCTGAAAATGGATCAGACCGAGCCAAGCCACACCCCTATCTGAGCCTGATCCAAAATATTTTTTCGGATTTCGAGTTGAATTTAAATTCGAAAATATTTTTAAACTTAAGGCCTGAGCCTGATCTAAATCCAATCGAGTTGGTCCGAGCTCAAGCCTCAGCCAAAGCCCCGGCCCAAACCCCCTCCCTCTCCTTATGTTTCTCTCTCCTCTCTCTCTCAACTTCCATATGATTTCACTACCTCCTATCTCTTGTGATCTTCCCCGATCACCAGCCCTCTCCTCTGTCTCATCCACCATGGCGCAGCTATGTGGATCGGGATTACTGCTGGAGCAGCGAGAAGGATGTGGAGGACGGCCACGAAGATGTGGGACACGGCAATGTCATGGTCACTGGTGAGGTCGTAAGCGAGGAGGTCCCGAATTATTCCATCCCTGATGGTGGACCTGACCACCATCGGAGCACCATCGGAGCCGACAGGGGAACCCGACGACTGCCGTGGCATGATGAGGAAGGAGAAGCCGAAGGCAATCCAGGAGCATGAGGAAGAGGCCGAGATCGCGGAGAGCGAGAGGAAGGCGTTCAAGGAGTGGGAGAGCAGGCCGCTACCGCACGGAAGGCCACGGTAGAGGAGGTTCAGAGGGAGAAGCTTCTTGAAGACTCACGAGAAAAGAAGCTCTTGATCAAGTTGGACAGGACAAATCATGAGCATATGCATGTTGGATAGCGTGCAATCATGAATTGGTGAAATACAAGGGGTAACGTGGTGTGTTATTCAACATGGGATTTAGTGCGGTCCAATTGCATCCGGTGCATACAATATTTAGACGGATGTCGGGCTTTTGATTGGGTTGGATTTCGGGGTCGGGTTTAGATCAAGCTAAAGATATACCCGAGCTTCACTCAAAAAATAAATAGGCCCTATAATTAGGCCCAAATCCGATCTAAACTATTTTGGACCTAGTTCGAAGCCCGACTCAAATTCAGACCAGTCCGATGGGCCTCGGGCCTGCCTGAGCCCAATTCCAAACCTAGAAGCAAGTGACTCTTCTAAAATGTCATGATTCCTCACTTCAAGCAAGATTACAATCATGCATAAAAATGCAATTTGCTGTTATAATTTTAATACCAAAAAATTGTTTCAAGTAATTGTCAAATTGCCTGCAAAATCTGCCTTGTACAGTGAATAGTGTGTAATCTATACTCCAGGGTTACCAAGGATCACATCAGCAACCATTTCAGCAGTTAAAAAAAAGAAAATAAAAAAATAAATAATGATGAAAAAAACTTGTTTAATCAAAAGATCATAAAGTGAAAGAACAAGAGTATGTATTTATGATGTTCATCATCAATCCCATAACCATTCTTTCATGAATCCATATTCTTGACCAGAAGCCTTTGTCTTTTGATAAAAGATACATTTGATTAATGCCCCAGAAAATTCACCACACAATTGGACTTTCCAATTAGACCTTGTTGCTTGGCTATGCAGTTGACGGTTACAAATATTCAACATGCCTTTATCTAGATGGTAAATGAAGGACCTGATGCCAACCGGGACTTGGTCCTCGGGGTAAAAACCCTCCTCTGTTCGGAGCTCATGGTTTAGAATCCCACTGAGGCACTCTAAGATGACTAAGTTATTAAATGTGCAACCATTACATTGAGGCTTATGGAACTAACATTGGTTGACACTTTGCCTAAAACAGGCGATGAGACTTTGCTGTAATTAGCCTGCAAGGCACAATTATAACCTCCTACACTCCCCCGAAATATACTGGCACACAAACAAATGCACACAGTTGGAGATTCAGTCACAACTACATAGCACTCACGGAGAAACCCAGTATAATTGGTTTTCCAGTTAATCTGACATGAATAGAGGATCCTAACCCAAGTATTATGCCTGCGATTTCACTTGACATGAATTTTGGGAACACTTCATCTCCCATAAGTCTGCTCCCTAAGCATCTTTATGTCGACTTTCTGCGAACGATGAAAAATAAAGTCAGGCTTTGTGCTTAAAGGATAACTGGGATGGACCCAAATCGATACCCGTTCAGTATTCCCATTTTATAATTCTAGCTTTGGACAACATAGGTTAAGATGAGAAAGCAGAGTATTGGATTATATAGTGAGAAGGGAAAAGAAGGGAAGACATGTATTGATCAAGAACCTTTCCATTCCAGATTCTCATAATGGATTCTTTGTCTAATTCATATTAATTGGTCCCAAGACTCCTATAACATAATTCAGTGCAGGCTTCTCATGCTCAAATGGTGGACTATTATGAAATGGTCTTAAAAGTGTAGACTATCATAAAACAGCACATCTATGATTACATCCCGTTGACTCAACCAGACTGGACATTATGTCTGCACCCCTCCACAAGAGGATTGAGGGTGTATTACTGTAGACTAGCTACAGTAGTGAGATATTCATCCACTTGAGGGGCATTTTACACAAACTGAGATCTAATGTTATGTGATGGAGGTCCATGAGAGTCACTCCTCAGCTTGAAAGAACTTTTGGCAGGTGCGAACATTGCTCTATTAGGTTTTGTCAGTGAAGATGAGAAGTACCATCCCTTCGTTATAGTTGAGCACCATGATCGCAGGTAACAAATAATATAACAATTCAAACTTATGGTTATAATCTTACACACATCAATTCATTGTAAATTACTTATTCTTGCATGTATAAAGGAGATGGTGTTGCCTTTTTTTCAGGACTGTAGTGGGAACTAGCATTCCGAACCTACCCTAAAACATTGCAGTTCGCTAGTATCCGTTAGATGATTTAGCACCAGAGATCCCCCACCCTCACACAAGTCTAATTTTTGAATGTCACCTTGACGTTATAAACATGGAAAGCATGTACAAAAAACGAGATCTTCCCCAAAGTGACCATTAATTAGAAGTTGTTATGATTCTTAGGCTAAGAAAAAGCGGTCTCCGTTCCCAAGAATAGCACTTGGATGCTGAACTTTAAAGTTTTACTGAAAGAATTCCAATAGCAATCACAACTTTTGTTTTGTGCTGGCCCATAACATATGGAGCCATTCCCCCACGTTTCATACTGTCAGCCAGGTGTTCCATCAACTGCTTGCTTCTAATGGCAAGCTCCCATTTATCAATCTAAATCTCACCTATTTACCAGATATATCAAAAATTCATATTCAAATATAATATGTTTACCAAATAGATAACTCAATCCTATGCTCATAATCTGCTTATTAAATAGATTGGTCAAATTAGACTGATTAAGTAGATTTTGATTAAACAAATCATAATCTGATTAGAGGGATGATCCGATCTAATTATTAAATAAATTAAAATAAATTAATAAAATTTAATCTATTTAATAACTAGATTTAGATCTAAATTTATTAATATCAAATTTAAATATGGTTAAAACAGGTACAAGTGGAGTTGTTGAGCCGAATTATAAATTGCTCTTATCTACAAAGCGGGCAGCCTTGCACTCCACATGATTGGATCCGACGTGTACTTACGTCATGCTCGCAAAAATCTACAATGCACGGCAGCAATTTTTGCAAAATCCTTTCTTTCCGAGTCCAGAACCCGACAAGGTTTTGCTGTCCGAATACGGAAAGTAGGTAGGACAGGTCATCTACAGATTTGGATTGCTTTATTTATTTATATTATTTGGAAGAAGGAAAGTGGATCATCTTATAGCATACGTAGTTAACTAGACGTAAAAAATACATGGAGATGCAACTCTCTGCCCCTATTTCTTATGAAAACCTCGGTTGAGCCAACATAAGCAGATCATGAGGGCTCAACACAGGCTTGCATGGTTCTCAAAGGATGGCTGGAGCATGGTTCACGAATATGGTCCATGTCATCTGAGTATCAAATATAGAAATGCAACATATATCCCCTAGATAAACACTGAATTAAAATTTGATCATCTCTAATTTGATAGAGTTGATACATAAATAGTCCAGCCATGTTGCACCATACATGAGAATGCTGAGCCTAGGTGGTAAAATCAATGGATGCTTTAGGTTTGACTCGCAATTATAAGAACAAAGGACAAAGGATGTGCAGCTTTTGGAAAAGGATAAAGGTTTTGAAAAAGGATCTCTTCCATCCCTATTTTATCTCCAGCTCTATCTCCAACCGCCATCTATCCCCTACTCCGATTAAGAGGAGCACCAGACTCTGAAACAAAAAGACCAGGGCTCTTGGACTTGAGATCACTTCCCTCTCTGAAGAAGGCATCTTTTTCATCAACTCTTTGACTGCAGGTGATCTAGTTAAGCTCGGAGTGGCCCGTAGTGTCAACCTTAGTGGCAACTACTCGACGGATCCTATCAGCAAAATCAAAGCTCTAGAGCGGGAACGGTGCAGTATTCCACCTTCTGAGTTGCTGCCTAGTGCAGCTTGATCATGATAACGTTTACAAGGTTATTTTGGCACCCTATTTGCTTCATTTTGTATTACTTTCTTTCTGGTCTACCCTCTTCAATGTTGCTCGCCCTTCCACTAAAAGTATGCTCTCTGGGCACCAGTCTTAGGATCCCCATCTTTTGTATTTTGCACCACCTCAGAAGTCTGTTACTAGAAGTCTATCACCATGTGTTCTCTGAATTTCTAGTTGATAGAAGATTTTCGAGTTACTTAAAGGAGTTTGATGTTCGTTATTCGATATCTCTAACATACGATGATTGTTTGCTAGAATGTGAGAGGTATGGGCCATCCTTCAAAATACCGTATCATCAAAGACTCAACTCAATTATCCAAATGCTGTATCGCATGCTTCCAAGAAACTAAGCTTGCTTTTTTCAACCTAAAGCTTCTCATATTTGCATGCGAAAAAGATTTCGACCACTAGGACATAAAGGAAGCTATCGGCTCGTCCGATGGCATCATCTTTTGCTGGAAAAGTTCTGCTTTATTAGGCTTTTCCTTTCACAAAGACACGTTCTTGCTTACTATTCAATTCTACATGATAAGTTCTAATTGCTGTTGGATGCTCACCAATATATATGGGCCCTACGAAAATGCGGATCGTTCTCTATTTTACTCTAAACTCATGTCTCTCAAGTAATGAATTCAGATACCTTAGATCATTCTTGGTGACTTCAACATCACCTAATGACAAATTGGGTAGTATTAGCAGTTCCTCCACTTCTTGGTCATTCAATGACCTAATTAACAACTTGAAAGTGATCGAAATCAACTTGGCTCAAAGAAAATTTACTTCGTCAAATCTCAAGAAAACTCCATCTCTCGTCAGACTCGATAGATGCTTTATTAATCTGCAGTGGCACAACTGTTTTCCTCTCACCAACTATTTGGCCTTGCCACAAACCACTTCCGACCACGTACCGCTGAAGATTCCATCTCTCCTTCCTCATCTTCATTCACTGGCAATATTAGGATGTTCATATTCGAAAACCTCTGGTATAACTACCTTGACTTATATCAGATCCTCTGGTATACACAGATTTCAGATACTAGTGCTATCATTGTCACCAAGCTAAGATGCCTTCGAAAATCTCTTAGATACTAGAGCAAATCCTCTATAGGAGACATTTTTCGAAAGAAAAAAGAACTAGCCCACACTATAGCTAACTTAGATACATTAGAAGAAGACGTCAGTCTCTCTCTTGAAGAGCATCTCAAAAGAATCTAATGCAAATCTCAGCTTGAAGAAATCTCGTCTCAGGAAGAAAGCTATTGGCGACAACATTCAGGAGATCAGTGGATAAAAAATGGTGATAAAAATACTAGATATTTTCATATTACTATCAGCAACCATATGAGGAAAAACTATGTCCATAAGATCTACGACAATAGCCAACGTCTCTCAAATCTGGCCGATATTCATCATGCCTTCTTCTCAGTTTTCTCAGCCCTTCTTGGATCTCCTTCGTCAGAGACCATCGATGTAAACTGGGGGAAGCTCTACCCATAGAGATCACCCGATCTGAGCTGTCTCGAAGCCAAATTTTCTGAGGATGAATTTCGAAATGCTGTCTTCTCTCTTGCTCCAGATAAAACACCCGATCTGAAGGGATTCCCCATCTCCTTCTACCAAAGACACTGGGACATCATCAAGGATGATACCATAAAGCTTTTTCAAGATTTATACTCGAGGACAGCCGATTTGTCGAGATTAAACTATACTTTCATCACTCTCATTCTTAAAAAAGCAAAGTCCCCATTAGTTAAAGACTTCAGACCTATCAGTCTCGAGAATGGCATAATCAAGATCATCTCCAAGCTTCTCACAATCAGGCTAAGTAGGGTGATTAGCTCCTTGGTAGCTCCCTCTCATTCAGCCTTCATCAAAGGAAGGATCATCTTCGACAGTTATGTATCAGCTTCAAAACTTGTTAATCACTTCAGAAGAACTCAAGCAAAAGGTATCCTATTTAAAATTAATTTCGAAAAGACTTTTGATAGTGTCTCTCGAGAATCCCTACTCAAATTGCTTCAGAACTGAGGGTTTGGATCTAAATTTATATCTTGGATTTCTAAAATACTCACACTTTCAATGTCAGCCATCATCATCAACAGGATCCCTGAAAAATGGATAATCAACAAGAAAGGCCTCAAACAAGGTAATCCCATCTCTCCACTCCTCTTTATTCTGGTTGTATATCTTCTTCACTGCATGCTGAAACAAGCAATTGTTGAGAAGCTTTCAGAGATGGTAGGACCCAAGGATCTTCTAAGTAGCATGCACTCTGTCCAATATGTCAATGACACTTCAAGATCTCAACTCAACATTATCAAGTTCATCTTGTATGCCTTTGAATTGATTTCCGCTAAAAATCAATTTCATCAAGTCTCGTATGGTGGGGCTGGGCCTTAACCATAACCAAAAACTGGGTAGCGCAACAATCCTTGGCTGCGGTATCACCAAGTTTTCAATACAATACCTTGGAATATCCCTCCATTACAAGTCTCTGTCCGATGATCATTGGAACTTCTTGGTTGGAAAGATTGATAGAAAATTAGCTGACTGAAAAAAGAGCACTCTTTCTACTGCGAGATGCCTCACCCGCATCAACTTAGTTCTAAGGGCGATCCCAACCTACTGGATGTCAGTCATGATAATGCATGATTCTATCATTAAAAAGATCGACTCCATTTGCCGAAATTTTCTTTGGATCGAAAATAGTACACACTCAAATTTCAAATTTCTGGCAAACGAGGCTTTCATCTATCATCCCAAATCGTTGGGGGTTTAAGACTCATTAACCTCAAAACGTTCAACCTCTCCCTGCTCTTCAAATGGTGGGTTCGTTTCTTCTCAGATAATCAAGGCCCTTGGAAAGCTCTAATTTTGCAATGCTATTATCATAAAGGTTTCACTTTAACCACATCCTCTTACTTTAGATGTCGAGCTTCTATCTTTTGGAGGAGCGTTTCGGGCATCAGCAACCTAGTCTCAACCTTTACCTCTACTCTTCACAAAAACAGGCAACTTACCATGTTCTAGGACGACTGCTGGATCTTTAAACTTAGTCTGAAAACTCTCTTTCCGAATTTATATTGGCTAGCTATAGATAAATAGTGCACTATCGTGAGCTTCATGACCAAGCAAGACTGGATTCATAACTTCAGAAACCCCTTATCACTTTTTGCTTTTAGAAGTTTTCGGCTATTGTCTAAACCTCTGTCATCTACTCACCTCACGAATTAGGAAGATAAGAGAATCTGAAAATATTTTCCTAGATCCTTCTATAATGTCTCTGCTTGTTACTGCTTCTTGATGCATGGTGGCGTGGTATCATACTTTGAAAAATCATCTAGAGATTGCCAATCTTTGAGAAATGTAAATTTTTCAACTAGCTCTGCTACCACCATAAAATTCTGATAGCAGAAGTCTGAGCAAAAAAAAGGATTCGTTGGACCCAGCAGATGCTCACTGTGCTTCAGCACAAATGAATCAATAGGCCATATCATGCTTCAGTGTGACTACTCCTGTGCAATTTGGAATCTGATACTTAGCAAATGTCAGATCTTCGATCTTCCTCATGATTTGACCAAGCTATGGCATAAATTGAGGCTCAAACACAGGAAAGTAGCCAAGCCCAAAGTTTTGGACGTGCTCGTCTTAATAACTTTGTGGCTAATCTGGAATGAGAGAAATAACTGAGTATTCCATACAAATGCTCAATGCTATCGTGAGACTGCTCAAACGATCATTTTTCTCATGGACAATGGGACAAAAAGGTGACAAGAGCAATGTTTTCAAAGAGTTTATCTCGCTTCTTCATCCTCTCATCTGAGTTCTGATCGTGATCGTTTGATCCTTGCTCAAATTAGTTATCAAAAGAGTGTAATCTTTTAACCCCCAGTCATCTATCAGAAACAGTTTCATTGGAAGACAAGGATGTTGAAGCAAGGAGTCTATCGATAGCGGCTGGTGGAGTAAGCTGTTTTGGTAGTTGTAAAATGAGATATGTTCTTAGGCACATATCTCCATGCATAACCATATTTTCATTTGACTGTCCAAATACAAGTCATCATGTTCCTACCCGATCGATGGGATGGCCATATGAAGTGTTTTCTTTATAGCTATATCCCCAACCTCTCTTGTCCACTTGGGGTAGGCCCCATACTTAACTCTCTTCACATCTTGGTCATTTCAACCCATCACTCTAGCCTGCTATTGTAAACATTGACTCTCTACTTCCTATGTACTCATCCTTTATACTTTAATATATATATATATATATATATATATATATATATATATATATATATATATATATATATATATATATATATATATATATATGAGGGAAACATGTTATTTCTTTCATATTTTATTCAAAAAAAAAAAAAAAAAAAAGGTATGCAGCCTTGCATTCTTAATTGTTATGTAACATAATTTTAACATTTTTTTTGGTAGTTATGTAATTTTAACATTTAAATATGTTCTAGAGGCTTTATTAAATGTCTATTTTTTTTGTTTTGCCTTTTTTTTGTTAGATGGAGGCATTTTTTTCATTTTATTTGTGTTTTATTGCAGGTTAGATTCTAACGTCAAGTGGGCCGACAGCAATATCTCTTGCATCAATTGTACAAAGATTTCTCTACTTAGTCAAAAGTGAACATAGATTTATCTTAAAAAAAATTAGAATGGTGACGGGATCTCAGCCCCTTCCCACCTCTCTCTCATCAAGAGAAATTATTGATTAGAACTTTAGAATGGTATATATATATATATATATATATATTGCACTATTTAATAAGAAATCAACATATCATCTATTATTCAAAAAAAAAATATTGTTATTCAAATTTGATTTAAAATTTTAAGTGAAAAAAGTTTTACGATTAACTATAACTGATCAGCTGATAATTTCTACTGTTTTGAATAGGCAAATATTCACTTTCTTTGATGATGTGCTGATCTATTATTGTCTAGTGCATAGTACATGCGCTGGAACCATTCTAACCCATAATTTCTCATCTTATGCGTTCGATGAAATGCGTGACCCAGTCCCAGCTTCCTTCCTTTGTAAATATCAAAGCCACTCGTCCAGCAGTTAAAAGTGACGGAATCTAATCGAACCATAGAGGGGATGGGTTCAGAGACGAAGATGGTGGATTTGTTGAAGGCCGAGATACCCTTCGAGCAAGAGGAAAACCTTCTCCTTTTGCCCGGGGTGGAGTCCGGGAAGGCTGTTGGTCTCGTTCTCGTCGACATCCTCAATGGCTTCTGTACCGTTGGAGCTGGCAATCTGGTATACTGACGGAGATGCTTTCTGCTTTCTTCTAGTTGTTGGTTATAGAATTTAGCATTTAAGCTGTTGCTGGTAGATCTTTCTATCAATTTAATTTGGATCACGGTTTGTATAATTTTTTTTCCCCTCTCTATGGAAAATGTTCTGATCTTTTGTGATATATAGGAGTTGGGTTTCTGTTAACTTTGCTACTAGTGTGAGTCTTTAGACTTGATGTTCCTTCTTTCATCATTAATACGGTCGCTAGTTGATTTTTTTTTTTTTTTCTGGATGCTTCTTGGCTCTATTTGTTGGGCATCTTGTTCTGTTTTGTTTGCTTATTGTGGATTGCATGAACGAAGATTTGGATCTTTCTTGGGAATCTCTCTCTCTCTCTCTCTCTCTCTCTCTATATATATATAGAGAGAGAGAGAGAGAGATAACTATGCTACTTGCTAATTTGATATCTGATGGATTTATATGTATTGTAGTTTTTATTAGAATCTCCAAGTATAGGAAAATTTGCGGCATGATTTAAATTTAGTTGGATGGATTGAGATGTTGCTTATGTGCAGGCTCCAACCGAGCCTAACAGACAGATATTGACGATGATCGAGGAGGCGGCGAGGCTGTCAAAGGTTTTCTGTGAAAGAAAATGGCCTGTCTTTGTTTTTCTTGACTCCCACCATCCCAACAAGCCTGAACCTCCTTACCCTCCTCACTGCCTAATTGGATCAGGTGAAGAAGATTTGGTACCAGGTACTATTGCTGCTACTGCTACTACTACCTCTCTCTTTAGCTCACAAAGATAGATCAACAACAGAAGATTAAACACTTAAAACACTTACATCGGCAATTAATATAATTATCAATCACAAGTATGGAGTCACAACTCATAGACGACCTAGTTAATTGATGACTAACTTGAAATACTGTGCTTCTGATTTACTGGAAATTGCAGCACTGAAATGGTTGGAGAGAGATCCAAATGTGACAATCAAACGCAAAGATTGCTTTGATGGGTTCATTGGTTCAATGGAGAAGGATGGCACTAATACTTTTGCTGAGTGGGTGAAAACTAATGACATCAAGATTGTAAGTAACACCATATCTAGTAGTAAAAGATTGGATTTTAATTGGTTAGAGATGGAAAAAACTTTTCGCGTGGTTTACTTATGTGGTCATCTTAATATGTTTTTGTTGTGCAAGTGCTTATATTTAATACAAGTTGAGAATGGTAACTGATTCTAAATAACTATAATTTGATGTAGGTTTTGGTGGTAGGAATATGCACAGATATCTGTGTTTTAGACTTTGTGTGCTCCACGTTATCTGCTAGAAATATTGGCCTTGTACCACCACTGGAAGATGTTGTGGTTTATTCAGGTGGATGTGCTACCTTCGACTTTCCCATCGATGTAGCTAGAAATATCAAAGGAACCTTAGCTCATCCCCAGGTTTGATATATCATCCTCTGTTAACATGTTTATATTGCATTTGCCATTCATTTCAGGTCATTTTTCTGTGGGGCTCATCACCTTTTTTTTATAGAATTCAGTGATATCTTTCTTTTGAATGGATGTCAATTGATATAGGATTCATTCTCATATGCATTCTCCCTTCTTTATTGACTCAAGCAACCGGACAACCTTTCTTCTTTTTATTAGAATATTTATAATTATAAGTTAAAACCAGTTCTCTTGCCAAGTAGAAAGAAAAAGAATTACTTTTATGTGCTTGCCATGACTGATGAATCATCTATGTTGCCATAATATATAGAATTAGGGATGAAAAATAGACTTTCTTTAGAAAGTTGGTGTCCAATAAATTTTAACTCTTATACTTCAATTTTTGCTTGCTCTCTCCTTCAGGAATTGATGCATCATGTAGGACTTTACATGGCAAAGGGAAGGGGAGCCAGAATAGTGCAGAAAGTATCACTCGGCTCCTCGGAGGAACTGAGATCTGGCCATATGCAATGTATTTAAAAGAAAAAGGAATATGAGGGTGATGAAAAACTTATCATGCTAATGTTCTTGGATGGTTTCCTGCATGCATTGTCTAAATAAGCTCTCCCTAATGTATAAAGTGGAACTGATGGACTAGTCCATGTTCTTTTACTCTTTGGGATGGTTTCCTTCAACGTCTATGTGATTCCCTTCTTATGGTTCCAAAGCTGCATGGCAAGCCTCTAGATATTTTGTAATGTAAGCATTCAGATTCAAATTGTAGTCTTTTAATGCCTCTTGTTCTTGAATGGAACTCTGCAAGCCAGAAACTTGCAAGCTATTGCTTGTTTTGATTGCAGAAGGACTAAAGATTGAGAAGGAACAATCCCCTCAAGGCATTTGGGATGCTTTTCCATTCTGTCACCTTGGAGAGCTTATGGAAATAAATATAGATTGAGTGGCATAAACAGGGAAATATCTTCTTGTCCAAATCCTGAGACAAAGTGAATGAGAGATAAACACGAAAATTTTCCTAACAATGGGAGAATCCTGTGTTATCAGGCATTGGCTCCTCTCGGTGAGACTTGATGAATGCTGAACTGATTTCTTACCCTGCACTGTTCTCAAGCAATCACAATTTTTCTATAAAAAGGCCTGAATATTAAGACCTTGGTGTCTTTTTCTTCCTTTCCTTTCCTTTTCTTTTCTTTTCTTTTCTTTTTTTTTAAAAATTTTAAAGCAAGAGGATGATTAAGTCGACCTTTCATAAATGCAACAACAACTTCTATTAGCATGAACCAAGTCAGAGGTCCTGAAGAAATGTCATTACGTTGGGCTCCGAAATCTGCAGCCTATTCTGCTGTTTTGCCTCTCAGGATGCTTTTAGTTAAAAATGTAATTAAGCAAACACTAAGTTTTGGAATTTCCACTTTGGAGAGAAAGGCAATTATAGTTTTACTTGTATATAAAGCATTATTTGTTTTGTTTTTATATTATATAAGGCAATTATAGTTTGCTAAATTTTCTTACTCTGATAAATATATAATAGCAAAAGGAGGCCATTATTTTTTTGTTTTTATATTATAACAGTTATTATATGGAACATTTACATTGTTCACCTAAATAAAATAATGAATTTAAATACGAACTTGGTACCTAGCCAGTAGCTGAACAGTAGTAACCGTTAATGCATCGAACATTGATTTTTTTTGCTAGTGACACCATTACTCTCTACCTCATTTTTTTCTTATTAGAATGATCATTTTTTTCCTAGGTCAACACAAATAGCTACGAAAGGCAAATAATGGCTTAATTTCGATCATAGGAAATGATGCTGCAAGGAGGTCTTTAATGATATGATGGTGTTAATGAAAGTTATAACCTCGATCTAAATTATGGAACGGAGCATCCTGAAACCTTCGTACAAAGTGTCAAGATTCCGCAGGTTATCGGCTTTGGACATAAACAAGTGTATGCTGCGTCCTGTATGCAAGCAATGATAGCCAACGAGTCCAATGGGTGGGACAGATGAAGCCAAGACGGGTGATTAGAGATTTAAGGGGCTTTTAATTTGTGATCGAAATCTAAATAAAAATTAAAATCAAAATGGATTGAAATCGGAATCGAATGACCTATTCTCTTGAAGTATTTGATTCGTGTTCGAAATTGAAATCGAAAAGGATGATTCCCATTCGACGGCTCCTCCGCACTCCTCCCAGCCCCCCACGTCTCCTCCGCGCCACATCCCGGCCCCCCTCGCACCTCCTCCGCTTTTCTGTCCCCCCCCCAACCCCCACCTGCAGTCCGCCACTCTTTTAAGCCACCACCGCCAATCACCCCCCTCCCCCCAAGCCCCTCGCACCTCCTCCGCTTCTCTGCGCCACTCCCTCCCCCACCTCCACCCTCGCAGGATCAGCACTTTCTCCGACCCACCCCCCAAATCCTTAGTGATCCACGACTCCCCCACAGCGCCTCCTCTCCGCTTTTGATCCCACCTCTCCACTCACCTCCCCGATGAAATCTGATGCTGTCCTCGACTTTCTTCGCCACCGCACCGATCTCTCCATCCTCCAGCTCCGCTGCTTCGTCCGCTGCCGTCCCTCCATCATCATCGCTAACGTCCCCTCCAACCTTCTCTTCAAGCTTTCCCTCTTCCATTCTCTTCTACACTCACACACCATGTCCCACGCTCGATAAGTTTTTTTTTTTAATTTTATTTCAGTGGAATAAAATTTTGACTCTCTTGAAGTGAAATCGAATTCGACTATAGAAAGAAATGGATCATTCTCATTCCTCTTTGAAATGAGAACCAGTTGGAAATTTCCCCCAATCAAATACTTAAAATGAAGTCATCTATTCCAATTTGAATTCTATACCTTAATTATCCCGATTAAACACCCCTTGCTAAAGTCTACTTCCTGCGGTCTTACTTATTTACGCTTGTAGTACAATTTTATTAGACTTTTATAATCATGAAAAAAATAAAAAGAAAAATACAAAGTCTGAAAGTTGGACATACGAAAGGAGGCCTAAATCCCGACAACAAACAGGTTATGGACGCTGGAGCATCTAGGCACCATGCCTCAATGGTCGACATGTACATCGACAAAATTAGTTGCATAAGCGACATCTCCATTCTCGCTGGCCTGGGCCCATCGTTGTTTCCCATGCCTAATTATATATTTTAAGAGACTAGTAATTGATAATGCTTATTTCCATACCGACTCGATATATAAATAAAATTTTCCGCAACATATAACATTTAATTTTGGATATTTTATAAAAGTATCTCATCTTTCATTTGGATAATCTATTATTGACTTTGACATCTTCAAATTTTCTTTCTAAGATTCCACATTGTACATGGTCTGCCATGCAATAATTTAACTACATTACTTACACTTCAAGCCTAGAAGAGCCAAAAGCTCAGGTGAGCTAAACCTAACTCTAGCTTTAGCTTAGCCCAGTTGCTAATTGGTCTAGCTAAACTTCAGTCAAATGTCAAGCCAACCGAGATCCGGCCCACAAACAGCTTTGCTCGTTTGCTAGCCCCAGGTCTCAGGCACATTTTCCATCATCTTCTAAGCACCCTAGAAGAAGCACAATAAAATTATGTATATTTCTCACTTCAAAAAACATTAGCCCCATTATTGTCCAAATTTCTCAAAACAGAATCATGCGCTCGTCGAAAAGGATAAGCTTATTCATGCACATGAACCACAATGGAGCATTGATGAATTAAGACATGATGGTTATATTACATGGATTTACCTCAGCAGTCCATTTTGGATCACCAGCCAACACCATAACAACCCATTGATTCCCTTGAGCACCATAATTTTCCCGTTTGAACTTTGAACGAGCCAACGGAAACATACCAATGCAGTAGATTTTGAAAAATAATTACATTTACAAGCTGGTTTCTCACTCAACTGAAACAACGAGTGTATATGGATACATATATATTCATAAATATATACAGAATTATTATGTGATGATTTTACCTGTTCCCAAAGAACCAAAAGGACACTACATAAGAGGCAGCTTCTTCCTTTATTCCTCTTGAAACCTTCCAGCCATATCGGCCATTCTTTTCTATTTCTTTTTCTTTTTCTTTTTTTTTTTCCTTTTTCGGCAAGAGGTGGGGTCATGTTGGCCTATTGGTGATGCTCACACATCTGGCATGTAGTGGCAGAGCCAGGGTTACAAAAGGTGCAGCGGTCGCATGACCAATGATCATCCGAGCTGCGACCAAGACCACCTGGTCGAGCTGCCTTGTTCTTTCCACCCTTGCCACCCTTGCCATACACACTCTTGGAGCTAGAACTTTGACTGCATGCGGCCTGGCTGTTGGAGGAGTCCACGTCCTTCAAGCCAGTTTCCAGGGCTCGAACGAGGTTCTCAAAATAATTTCGAGTCACACTGTTGGACAAAAACTCATGAATAAAATGTGCAGCCTAGTCTCGACTCGAACTAAAACTACGTGATGTCTCAAGAAAACAGTTGGTGAAATACGGTCGGAATTTCTACTGAAAAAAACAAACCACAGTCATGCAGTTTTCAAATTATTTTTCTTTATATAGTTGATATTGAAGCTCGCAAGCAAGTTCCATGCAACAAGTCAATTGATAATAATCACAGTCCCATTACTTCTCCTAAAACAAACTACAACAAGAAACCAAAGCACGTCTACCAGAAAGGAGAGCATAGTGATTTTTTTCCCAAAAGAAGAAAGGCGAGTCTTTGGCAAAAAGAGAAGGAGCTCTTGCCCATATGGGAGTGGAAGAATCAGTGTACGCGGAAGCTAGACTAGAAGAGGGTCTAGCAGGACAAATACAGATACTGTTTCTGAGTCAATATACGTTTCTGAAGCAGAGCAGAAAAAATTAATTTACTGAATTGACCCATCAGCTAGATGATAGGGTTAGGTAAGAGAAGTCTGGGATTCTCAGATCCATGGTGGCCATCAGCCACCAGTACCATGCACATAATAAATTGAAACAAGACTGCCAGAGTACTCGGTCTATTTGCTTAGCAGTCAGAAAGGATTTTTAAAGAAAGAACAAAGGATTGGCTATTGTTAACTAAAATTTTGTAAATTAAAAATATCAACATGAACACACAAAACGTTTACTCACAAAAACCAAACACATCTGCCTTCCAAAAAGAAACAGCTTTTACTAAAGTACGGGTACCAATAAGCCTGAAATAAAAAGCCAAGGTTTGAGTTGTGTACCTGGTCAGTCCAGCCAGCTTTGTACGAAAATCATTGAACTCTTTCATAGGAGAATCTGCTTCTAGGTACATTTGAAGTTCCTTCTCTGCACATTGATGAAGCCGTTCTAAACCAGACTCAGCTTCACCTACAGCACAATTGCGCATACTCCATAATTTTCATAGAATGACTACGTTACTGGAATCAATTTAATTTCGGGTCAGAAAATAAGGATAAGAACCTTGCACATATTCAAAAAATTGTCGTTTTGCATGCTCGTGCTCAGGCAGATAGTATCCATAAGCATATGTCCATTTCAGCACTCGCCTGCACTCCACTATCTGCCAATTGGAATGGTAAATTTTGAAGACCACGACGGAAAAAAATACATAATATCTACAATTAAACAATTATTTAATACCTTATCACCTACCTGTGACCAGGCTTCAATTATGAACTTGAGCTGGGACTCTGGTTGGCTTTGTTTTCCACTCAGCTTCTCAAGCTGCAGTGTTTTAAGAACTGTTAGCAATAGCATGCTTGAGATCTATGCATCAATAAGAATTTGCACTTCTCAAAAATATGCACGTAATGCAAAATTCATCTATGACATATGATGTCACAGAATTTAGAAACTCATCCTAGAGTACAATGAAAATAAATGACAAATGTTATTTACACTATTTACAGAAATGTATGCATGTATGCTTGCAAGTATTTATGTATTTATGTACATATATATGCATGTATATGTATATTAAGCATCTCTCAACTTTCAAGTCTACTCACATAAGCATACTCCAAACTTTCACTCTTAATCGCATTTCCCTTGAGCATTGTGCAATTATATAAAGATTAAATGGAAGTGCTAGTGAACAACTACATGACACAACCAAGAGCGTATGAACCCATTAGCTTAAATATTTGTTCTCTAGGTGCTTAAGATGTCAGCCACTCATAGCACCCACCAACTAGTTTGGTAGGACTCCAAATTCAAACAGCCACTCAAGAAACAAGAAAACACATAGAAAAGCACCTTGCTTCTCCAATAGGATACTCTTTGCTTGCTACTGTTTGCACCCTAATATCTCTATTCAAAATTGATTGGTGCACGCTTATCTGACATTCATGTGGTACTTCTAATGAAATCATATTTGATTCAATTAGATGCAGATGAGCATACCAGCTGTATGATTACTTCGAAAGTAGAGCCGATCATGGGCCTAGCAGCCCACCAAGCATGCCCAGCTCAGCCTGGCCTAAAATTTGGCAAGCTTGGATTCTAACCCTGTGTCTGGTACAAAAAAAAGATTGGAGGAAGAATACGTAGAGGAGGAAGGATGGATGAGAGAGAGGATGGATAAATCTCCCATTTATCCTCTCACGTGTTTGGTGAAATATGGAAGGATGGATGAAAATAATTCCCTCGTGTGTTTGGTATAAAGGGAATGAAAGGAAGGATGATATTTGTATGATATTTTTACTAAAATATTTTTTAATAAAAATATTATTATTATCAATTTATAATACTTATTCGCACTAAAGAAATAGAGCAATGTATAAACTTAAAATCTTTATAATTTATAATTATATAAAAATTTTATAAGTATTTAATTTGAATTTAATAAATAATTTTATAAATTAATTATAGATGAATTAATTTATTTATATATTAATTATATAAAAAACTAATAAACTCTCTCGTGACTTCAACCAAACACATGATAAAAATAGACCGTGGGATAGGCATAGGCAAAAAAAAAAATGCTATGAAAAATCAAGCCAGACTTGGAAAAAAATTAAAAATTAGATGGCCCAATCCAAGATAATTATTTATATATAATATTATATTAATTACATTAATTAATTATTTATTATAATAATAAAATCTTAAACTATATGTCAATAAATATATAATATCAGGTCTATTTGGCGGGCCTGTATTGACCTTTCAATATTGGGTTGGGCCTAGAAAAAAATAGAGGTGAAATGTCTGGACCAGGCCTAAGCCTAAGCCTAAGCATAAACATCGGGCCTAATTTCTACTATGGAGCCTGGCCCAAGTCCAACCTGGCCTGATGTTTGATCAGCTCTATTCCAAATACAAATTGACTATCTGAACCAAAAACCAGGTTTCTCAATTCTACTAACACAAAAAATGGAAAATGCACAAAAATGTTGGAAGGGTGCATACCTTTTCAGTTTGCATGCTGTGCAGATCTGCAAGTGCCTTTTGCCTTGACTGCAAATTAAGAGAAATATCATATTTAGTTCAGAAATTTACTACCATTAAATGAAAACAAGTTGAGTATCTTTTGCCTTGACTGCAGATTAAGAGAAATATTATATTTAGTTCAGAAATTTACTACCATTAAATGAGAACCAGTCAAGTAGCATTAGATATCAAACAGAAGCGTTAGAAATTAAGTCTGATGATTTCAGCAAGCACGTGTGCATCAGATAGGAAGCAATTTAATCATGTCAGCATACATATAGTAATATAAGATAGATCCATTGTGAATTTCCAAATAATGTGCGTCTTTGTTAAATAGCACAAGCATATAATGTAAGAAACAGATGAGAAAAATGAAAGTGGCATTTGTTAAACAGAAAAAAAGGAGACTCCAAGCAACACAACAGATAGGCACGGTAAAGTATAAGCTCGTGCACACACACACTTGCACTTGAGACATAGGGAGACCAAATACCAAGCAGTAAAATTTTATATTGCAAGCAGTATTAAATGATAATCATCACCAATGGTAATTTAATGATAACTTTAATATCTAAAACTTCCTAGTTCTCATGCACCGATTTCCTAAAAACCAAACAGCAAAACACATGTTTCTGTACTGTGAATGCACAAAGACATGAAAATGCAAGTACTTCAGCTAGAGGAAGATAATTTTACTTAATGTACTTAAAAACAGCATCTAACAAATTAAAACAGAGATAACTGCCAGACTAAAGCATGTTGAAAAGAAACAATGCTTGGAAAATGTACATACTGATTGATTGGTTGCCCAACGTTCATAATAATGTGTATATCTCTCAAGAGAGTTTTTAGCCATCTCTCTCCTCCTTTCAGATTCATCATACTGCAATCAGAACATAACAAACATACCATCCGGAATGCCCCCAAAATTTACATTAAATGTATTGTGAGTTAAATAGACAAGACAGAAACAAATAAATAGACAACAGGTCAAAACATACCAGTCCCTCCTGCTTTGCTGCTTCATAACGATTACAAGCATAGAAACCACCAGTTCTCTCTCCATGTTCCGACCATGCACCAAGACATAACCTTCAATAATAATGAAAAAGGCATCAGATTAAAAGAAAAAAAATGAAGTACTGAATAATTAAATTCAATAAGGCATTCAAGCTGCTGATGCAAAGATTTTTTTTTTTTTTCTTTCTTACCAGCAAAACTCAAATTTACATGGAGGTGTGCATGTCATATGCATACAACCCTGGTTTTTCTCAATCGGCCGCTTGCATTTTGGACAGGGTTTCGAATTAGCCAATATCCTGCAAAGAAAAATAAAATCCGCAACAAAATGAACATGGAGTAATTTTATAGACATCATTTTTAACTCAATTTTGCTCCATCAAAGAATGTTATAGTGAAAGCGTAGGTAGAATCTACTGAATTGGGGAAACCCAGTAACTTAACATGCTCATGACAAGAGACAGCACATTATACTCTAGCACCCATAAATATTGTGCTAGTACATCTTGTAGGAAAAGGTTATCTCAAGAGTTTCAACCAAGCCATATTATATGAGAAAGGGATGTAATGTAAACAATCGGAGAGGAACATCTGCCAAAAAAAGAACTGATAATGAATCAGACAGCAGTTAGAAACACTTCTTGTAGCAACAAATTATTTCAGGAGTGTTGACCAAACCATATTATATGAAAATGGATGTAATGTAAACAACTGGAGAGGAACATACGCCAGAAACGAACTGATAATGAATGTTATGATTAACCTCCAGACAGCAGTTAGGAAAATCAATTCAAGATTTAGTCATATTCAGAATAAACATAGTAGCAAAAATTAAGTAGAAAACAAGAAAATGAGAAAATGC
Organism: Elaeis guineensis; assembly: GCF_000442705.2. Classification (NCBI taxonomy): domain Eukaryota; kingdom Viridiplantae; phylum Streptophyta; class Magnoliopsida; order Arecales; family Arecaceae; genus Elaeis; species Elaeis guineensis. Next base: position 88,631,018 of record NC_025993.2, read on the forward strand.
AAAACAGAGACATTATGGACTCTAAGCTCATGATATTTGAAACTCAACATCATGACAAGTAAACATACAGCATCACAATTTTAACAAATTTTAAATTTACATAACCATTCAAGTAAGAGCATTCCAATATAACACTTTCTTTGATAGTAACATATAGTAACAAACCACCCAACATCAGCAGTATCAAACAATCATTGGACTCAGAATGACACAGGAAGAATACTCAAAAGCAAATGTTCATGATAGTTAGGAAATTCTGCAACCATAATCTTGATTATACTGAACCCTGAAAGGCACTAAAAATTGAATAAATATAATAAGAAAAATCATTTTAAGCCTGATATGCAACTAGAAAACCTACAAAACAACTAAATCATACTTATCAGATTTAATAAGATATGAGATGTTCAAATTGCCAAGGTAGTAACATGTAAACTATGAAACACAAAATATATTTCAACACCTATTAGTAAAACAGGAAGAACAGAAAGAAATCAACTCATCTACATAACCCATGACCTACCAATTCATATTTTCAGACTCTGCACTGTTTTTTAATATCCACTTGGCAACTGTACCACAGTCCACTGGTCGATGAGTTTCCTCAGTACACTGCAGATTTCATTTTCGAAGACTTAGAATGCCCTCTAATGGGACATTGATGTTTGAAAAGAACAACTGCACACCCATTTCAGAAAACACTCACATGCCAGCAGAAGCTATATGAGCATCTGCAACAAACATCATTGCTTCCACTGCCGAATTCGAAATCCACTGCAAACTCACAGCCAGGAGCAGGGCACCATTTCGTCTACATGAAATAAAAGAAAAATACCAGACAATAATAAACTCAAAACAAAGATATGGTTACTTTCCCAATCTTGTGCATGTCGAATTTGCTAAAAATTGAACAATTGCATCCATGAGAATCATAAATGCAGATATAAAGATGTCAACATATTTATACATGATTATTCTACAAATATAATACAGTTGGCAATAATTATCAACAAAAAATATGTTATCAATATACCAAAAATATCACAGGTGCGACTACAATTTCTATTTAATAACCTTGATAAACACATTTTCAAAGAAAGAAACCTAACATAGAAATATGAAACAATGCAACATCATGCTATGTCACTTAAACTGCAGGCCCACGTTTTGAAATTAAAAGGAAAACTACTGAACAAAGATGAGTATTCTCCATCATAAAGGAAAGAAATACTATAAAATATTGGCACATAGAACTCGAAGATACTAAACCACACTTATTTATCGATTTTTCTTATTTCAAATTATTTTATTTCAAATATGGATGCATGTAAGAGAAAGGCCAATGAAATTAAAGTAGCCTTAGTGCAGGCATCTGCAGTTTGAATCACAGATTTACCTTCCTATTATCTTCAATATATGATCGAAGAAGATAACGTGCATACTTCTTTTTATCTTCCTCTGCAGCTAACTGATTGATCATGTCTTGATCAATAGCAGCACCACAAGAAGGATCAGGACATCGCAACGCTAAGCATCCAGGACCATCACTTATTGATGTGCCAATATAACCTGCCAGTCAAAACTAAGATTAAACCTCAAAGTATAATATGGTTCAACCAGACGACAAGAAAAATGTAAACCACCAAAAGAATAAAAAATTATGGTTGAACGTGCATTACTGCTTTCATAGAACAGGATCTCAATTTAAAGGCTGAGAATATATAGTGGCAATCAAGGTAATTTTGGTGGAAATGAAGGCAAATATTTCCAATTATTATTGTTGCATCAAGAAACTTTAAAGCAACAAAACTCATATATACTGACAACACAACTCTGTGAAGAAACAAATAATATTGAAACCAGAATCTGGATTAGAATGTTTTGTTAAATAAAAAAAATTGAACAAATAAACTGTTTGCATTCATTTAGAATTGGCTACTGACTGGTGAACAAACAATAGAAGTGGCGGAAACCAATAAAAATAGAAAAATGCTGGTCTAACTGCCAACTAACAGTTTGGAAGCTTGAAGCTATTCTATCCAGGAGGCCAACATTTTCTTCCATCTTAAATATTCATATTTATTGACACATTCTGCACCTTGGAGATAAACACATTTTCCTATATTTAGATGGATTGTCTTCCCTCTATGTCTAGACTCTATCTCAGGTTTACAGGAACATTTTAACTGCTGCTTCTTGATTTCATGAGCTTAGATTACACCACCATAGAGGTAGATTTCATATTTACCAACTAATGTTTTAGAATTCAGGACAGGCCCCTCTTTGCTTGCTTGCCTCAACCTCATACATGTGCATCAAACATCTGTATATTTGAACTTTTAAACAAACAGTTGGGTCTTAATAAACAAACTGAATTGTTGCTCATAACACATCAAAAAATATGCAGAACAACACACATGAAAGTATATTAAGAGCACATAGTGGAACTTGGACAACTTTTAATCATGATTAGAGCTAATGTGGACCGAGCAAATGATACTAAACTAAAAGGAACAACATTTTGAAACTCCGAACAATGATTAGCAGAAATCCAACCATCAGCAGGTGAACAGACCTCTCCAACATGCCCCACAAAAAGGATGACCACAAGAAGCAGCACTCATTGTATTGCGAGGATACGTTTCAAAACATATTCCACAAGTCAGCTGCCAACAAAAGCAGTATCACAAATAGGAAAATTTTTTTTGAAACATAAATAGGAGGAAAAATGAGTTTATAAAGAAAATAAAACATGGTGGGGAAAGGTTATTATGAAAGATATGAATACTCACTTCCCGAACATTTGGAATTTCAATTGGGTTCTCCAGCAAGCCAACAACCTGACGGACATGTTCTTCATCTGCAAACCATTCCTCGTGAACCGTACTGACACTCCTGTGTGCACGATAAAAATACAGAGCATCAAAATGCATGATCCAAACCCGCCAAAGTAGACATACAACAAGAAGTAGGGGGAGAGCAAGGCCCTAGACAAATACATAGGCAAATCATATTGGAAAACATCATAAACAATCATAAAGGAGAAAATACATAAAATATATCAACAACACAAATAAGGAAAAACAGGTGCTTCAAATCACATGCTATGTTCGTAATAGATAAATATCAAATATCAGTACTCATCGGATACTTCTCCGATACATGTTCTATACTTTTATAACTTGTAAAGCACTCTATTTTTCATTTTTTTTGAAAAAAAAATTCCGCTCATCTTCCAAAAACTAGATATACGTCCCCGACACCTCCAAATATGAGAGGGCAGGTGTTCGCTTTGTTTTTGAGTGCTAACCTTTTAATGATGAATGGTTATATGTTTAGTCTATGACATCACTACTTAAATATGAGATATGGGTTGGGGTCTATAAATTTGATTGATAACTCCATAATGAGCTTGTGAAAGTTTTGCCTCCATCAACAGTATAGACTATTTTATTTGAATGACCCAAGATTCGTAGAATCGATACCAAAACCAATGCCGACCGACCGACCGATGGTACAAGTTGGTACAGATTCATACCGAACCAAACCGGCGTGAACCGACATAGAAGCAAAAGAACCGAGGAGGAAAAGAGAGAGGATGGCCAAAGAAGATGCCGGCGGTGGCCATAGGTGGGCCGCGGGCGCACTCAAAGGGCCGCTAAAGTCTCCACTTCCTCTGTCAAATTGCGGTTGTGAGAGAGAGAGGAGGGAGGGAAAGAAAAGGAGGAAGAAGAAGCCGGTGGAGAGGCCATTGGAGGGCCTCCAGCCGGCCACCACGGCCGCTAGACGGCAAAATCGCAGTCCGCGGCTCCGCGGACGTGAAACAGGGGTAATCGCTCTTGTTTTACTCGTGAACATGGCAAACCTATTGCCGACTTCATTATTCATCATTGTTTTAAACAAAACGTGATGAACAAGAGCGACCGCTCCTATTCCGCAATTGCGGCTTTGTCCGCACTTTTTCCATCACCCAGTGGCCACGATGGCGATCCGGTGCCCTTCGGCGACCTCTCTGCCGATTGCGCCTCCCTCTGATACCCTCGCTGCTCCTCTCTTTCTATCTCTCTCGATTAAATGCCCTATCGAATGACACAGAGCCGCGGAGGATAGGGTGACACGGAGTCGCGGAGACCTCCATAGCCCTTCAATGGCCTCGACGGGCCACTGCCGGCATCATCCCCTCTTTCCCTCCCCTCCTCTCTTTCCATCTTTCTCATTCGGTGTTCCAATTGGGAAGGCCCAACCGTCCCGATTTGTGGCCAGCATGGCTTGAAACGCCCTGAACCATCCTGTTCGAGATAGCTCGACAAACCATGGAATGACCTACCATTTTTTATGGAATTATTTGCATGCATGCACGCATGCACGCACGCATACATTAATGTATGTATATTCATTGACGTACCTAGGCTATCATGCATGCACGCATACATTAATGTATGTATATTCATTAACGTACCTAGGCTATCCTGTATCCTGCTTTTTTAGGGTTCATTGTAACAGCATAGCTGTATCGTATCATATCCATATCTCATATCACTATCCACATTTCAAAACTATTGAACAGGGACCTGCCACATAATCATTTTATTAACATTGCTGGAATGAAGACAAAGAATACATCAGATATTGACACTGCACAGAGGTTTATTTTGATAGACATAAGAATATGAGATCATAGTCATAGAGAATATCTGTTTTTGTGATTGTCCTTTATAGAAGAAATATTTGTACTTATTCGTTTTTGGTGCTTCATTTAGGATGGTGAACACGACTAAGGACATCATATAAGAAATTAATAATGCTCCAAGATCATATGATTTCACCTAATAAGCAAAGCCTCGATGTAAAGATAAAATTCTCAAATAATAGAAAGTATAAAATCAAATATAAATGGATGGGATCAACTTCCTCATGACAAAAACTTGCCGTGATTTATGATCATCTTGGCTGATAAACCTAAAATTCTTAATTATCAAAACACAGAGCAACTTAAATCTAACAGATGTGACTCAGTAGTATATACCATGTACTTCTTTTGGTAAAACCTATGAGAGGCACTTAAGAGCACCACAAATTTAGGAAGCTAAAAGTGGTAGCTTCGTAAACAAGATAAACATGCACTGCTAGAAGCAAACTCTCTTACCACTTGAAGTATCGAAGAAGGATGCATGCTGCAACTCTTGAAATAGAAAGTACTGTAGATAACCTACTTAAATCGTCCTCTTGGCGCTGGCGTATATCAGATTCACTTAAAATGGTGTAGTTCTGCAGACATTATACACAGGAAAGTGTTTGGGTATTAAGAATACTGGAATGGAAAAAGGAAGAATTTACTGAAGCCAAATTATACAAATCCATTTGACAAAGGTGCCAACTTGTTTTGACATGGCAATAATCTTTCAAATTATATTCCAAGAATAAGTCATGATCATATATACAACAGCTAGCACTTGTTAAACAAACTAAACAGATTCCATTACATTTGATTTTGATCAAAACAAGTGACCTTAGGCAAAAAGCACATGTTGAAGGTCGTCCTACAACATAAAATCTATAATCTCAAGGAGTACCAATGAGTTTCATATCAATCTTCAAAGACCCAAATTTCCATTAGAGTCCATTGTGTCAAGGTGAATGCATATGTTAAACAAAATATCTTATAACAGTCAGATTCTTCTCCTAAAAACTAAACTCCTTAAGTCCAGAGCAATCTGATCATGATATAAAAAGGTAGACCTCTGATGACTCATAGTCTCAGTTTCCAAAATCTCTCTATCTGTGTGTTCTGCTGTATTAGGTGACCAAGTTGAATTTGGAAGAAAACATAATGAATAAATAAGACAGCTAAAACAAGATTACTATGCTAATAAGGCATACTCTAATACCACAATTTGGCATGTAATTATCTGCACTTGGACACTCCAGCTGGAGACAACTTTCGATGATACATTGAGAAAAATATGAAGCAGGAATGCTTTCTAAAAAGGCCAAATTCTATGTATTTACTTCAAGATTTTTTATTTATCAAGAAGTGTGGTGAAACGCTGTAGATCCTTCCACTAAAAATGCCATCGGCATCTCCTTGGTCACATTATCAAAGGTGTAAAAAGGAACAAGACAAAAGTTCATCATTTTCCACTACAAGCTTTCTATTTGCTTACTCTCTAGTACCAAAATTTGACATGTGATTATCTGCACTTGTACACTCCAGCTGGAGACAACTTTCAATAATACATTGAGAAAAATATGAAGCAGGAATGCTTTCTAAAAGCCCAAATTCTATGTATTTACTTCAAGATTTTTTATTTATCAAGAAGTGTGGTGAAACATTGTAGATCCTTCCACTAAAACTGCCATCGGCATCTCCTTGATCATATTATCAAAGGTGGGAAAAGGAACAAGACTTTTCAGAAAGAAAGTTCATCATTTTCCACTACAAGCTTTCTATTTGCTTACTCTCTAGTACCAAAATTTGGCATGTGATTATCTGCACTTGTACACTCCAGCTGGAGACAACTTTCAACGATACATTGAGAAAAATATGAAGCAGGAATGCTTTCTAAAGGCCAAATTCTATGTATCTACCTCTAGATTTTTTATTTATCAACGAGTGCGGTGAAACATTGTAGATCCTTTCACAGTAAACTGCCACCGGCATCTCCCTGATCATATTATCAAAGGTGGAAAAATGAAACCTTTACAAGACTTGTCAGAAAGAAAGTTTATCGCTTTCCACTACAAGCTCTCTACTTGCTTCCATTACCAATAACAGCACTAACTGAAGACATCAAAACCCATACACTACTCCACAAAAACTTCACTAATGAACAAATCGTAGCAGCAGGATACAATCAAATTAAGCTATGAATTACAAACCAAGATACGATTAACTCTTATACTTAACAGAAGCTCAGTCATAAGAAAAAATTTTTTAGATAAAAATCCATCTTCAACATTAAAACCCGAAAAAAAATAAAAATAAAAGCTAAAAAACATCGGTCCAAAACAAAAAAAAAAAAAATCTCTTCCCAAAATCTCTTCACCTGCTGGCGATGGAAAGTGATGTCCTCGGCATCATCATCTGTCTCCTCATTGCCGAAATCATAGTCGGCATCTCCATCATCGGACTCCATCCCCATGTCCTCACTATAGAAATCATCCTCCAGGGACTCCGAACCGTTGGCGTCGTGCATGTCTTCATCGGAATCCATCTCCAACCCTAGGCTCTTCCCTCACGAAGGCAACCTTGAATCACGCAAACCCTAGCCCCAGCGTATGGGAATCGAGGTGCAAATCAGCTGAATCGAGGAGAAATTCCGGTGGGAGAAAGGGAATTGGATCAGCAGCGACAGCGGAGGTGATCGAATTCAGAGGCAACAGGGGAGACGATCGGGAGGGCTTTCGGTGGTTTCTCACGCCCACTTTATCCGAGAAATTCTTTGTGCACCGCCCGCGGTGCAGATAACCGCTTCATCTCGTTAGATCACGTGGCCATCACTTTTTAACATATATATAATTTTATTTTTTTTAAAAATTATTTTTTAAAATTATAATTTTTTTAAAAAAATTATGATATAATATTTTATATTAAAATTATAATTTTTTATAAAAAATATCATAATTTTTATAAAATATTATAATTTTTTGAATTAAAATCATAATTTTATGAAAAAAAGAGTATTACGAAGAAGTGTCATACAACTGTAAAGAAATGCCATATGTTTTTTTGAAAGACAACAAGCGTCATAAATTTTATAAATGATTATTATTTAAAAATAATATTATAATTTTTTTAAAAAATATTTTTATTATTTAAAATTTTAAATAAAAAAATAAAATTATAAATATTAAATATATATTAAAAAATAATAATTACGTGATTTAATAAAATAAAATAATATACTCTATATTAAATTTTCTATGCCGCAAATGATGCACAAAGAATTTTTTCATCTCGGACCGGTGCGGATCGGATTCTGTTAAAGCAGATACTGATTGGGTTTCACGGCCTGAATAGGTCTATTGATGGGCTGGGCCGGCCCAAAATACTTCAATGACCTGAAATGGAGAACCGGACTGGGCCCTATACTTAACTGGCTCAAACTAAAATTCGGGCCCAGCCCATCTCCTAAATGACCGGGGCATGTTTTAGTTGGTCTAGCTTCTGGACGAGCTGGGCGCAGCCTCTTGTTTTTGGGTAGGTGTAGGGTTTGGTCAACCAATTAATTCCTTCTTTTTTTTTTCTTTGTGTGGTGGGTATAGGGTTTGGCCTAACTCCATAGTTCCTTTTTTTAATTTGTTAGCCGGGTTTGGCCTTGGGCACATAAGTGAAAATCCAGGCAGAAGTAGGTTGGGTCGAGCCAGGGTGTAGCTTAACCTAATTGTGAAATGTTTCATTTCTAAGATGTAGATATAAATAGAATTCCTTGGGTTTGGTTTGGGTTAGGTCTCTTTCTCAATCATGTATATGTTGAATTAGTTTTAAGTCCATCCTTGAACTAATTTTATGGGTCAAATAGTGTTACTTTGTGGTTGGAACTATGGATGGGAAAGGATCAAGTATTATGAGAACCAGATGTGTCTATCTTAGAAGTACGGTATGCTCTAATTTGGAAGCCAAACACAACCCAACCCTATATTCTTCTCCTAGAGTAAGAGGTTGAGTTGGGTCTAGTTAGATCAAGAGTAGGCATAAACTTAATCTATACCGAAGCCAATCCAACATGTGGCCGAAATTTTGCAGCTCATACCAACTCAATAGTTGACACCCATGACACGATTCCATTACGTACTGACGAACCTAAAATCCACCAATTTGACTCAATTGATTTAAGCCTTATCATTCTTAATTGATGATTCATTTTAAAGATAAATTATGAGTGATAAAAGACATCCTGCACTTAAAAAACCTCATCTCATACATGTTCCAGAACCAACCAAGCTTGACACAATTCAAACTCTTTCCAGAACGAACCAAGGTTGAGATAATTCAAACTCTGCCCTTGTAAATTGCAATCCATTCAAAGTTCTAAATTGCACATAACTATAGAATCTGGTCAAAATATCTGAGCCATCCCTAAACAAGTTTGATATCAGATTTCACATTAGCCCTATTCTTGCCCATCACCCTCTCTATAGGGGACAAAAAAAAGGGGGAGTGAAGAAAGAATTTTTCACAAAAAAATTTTGTGACGTTTAATTTAAAGGGGAAAAAGAAACTTTTAGAACCCAACATATCTCAGATATCTTATTGTAAAGCCCAAAGTCAATGAATTTTAAAATCTTAATGTATTGGGTTGCCAGCTGAACTCAAGACTAAATTAATTGCTTGAACTATGCATGCACTACTCCAATTTACAAGTGGCCAATCAGACGGCCACCATAACTCAAGCTATCACCTTGCATGCTACCAAAACTTCTAAAGCCCATGTCCCTTCCACTACTCTATATGTTTCTAAAAAGTTCAAAATATTTAGTTTGCTGCATTTTTAGAAATTTTCATTTGTTGATCACAAGACAAGTCCTTTTAACTTTTGCTAATTATCACATCACCAAAACATTAAATGTAGATATCTTACTACAAATAAAAGGATGACATCAAACATTTGTTGAAATTACACACATAAATATTTGTCTTGTACTATCTTTCATATAATTCATTTGGTATATGTAAGTATAATTTATGCTAGTCGCAGCCAATTTTATAACTAGCAACTAATTTTGAGTGCAGTGAATCATCCCCGTTGCCTCCTTGTTAACAAATGATTTCATTGTAGAAAGTGAATGATATATTTCTTTTCATTCAGCTCAGTTGATCTATTATATTTTACTTGTTCGCTTAGAAAATTTTACTGGCCTAAGATTATTTTCAGCTTTCTAACCATTCCTATCACACTGTGAGGGAGCATTTGGTATAGAGTGATCATCCCAAGATCAAAGATGATTTGAATAAAAGTGATTAGTTCATTGTATTTGATTGTATCATAGTGATTTTAAATGGCAATGATCTTAAATTATCCTTACTTCTCAAATCATTGTCTGATCTAGTAATGAGATATTCAGCCTTGAGGTTGGATATCCAAGATCATCTCATGGCAGTGTTCTTAGATTGAAATTTGAAAACAAAAGTATCTCTCAGTTTAGGAAAAAAATTATATATTATTAATATATTATATCAACATTATATAATATATTATATTTATGATATATAGAATATTATTATATATTATTAATTATGTTATTGTCATATTATTATTCAATGTTAAGTACAATATTATATTTGAAATATATTATTGTACTTTATATTTATAAAATAAAATTATTTAATATATTACTTCTATTTATCTTATTTTTCTGATTGAAATAAATGTTAATATAAAAAATTAAGTATAAATAAAAAAATTAATTCTATAATAATACTTGATATATGTTTATAGGATTAATAATATATATGATTGATAAATATTTTTTATAGAATATAGTAATAAATATATTAATATTTTATTATAATATATTTTATATAATTAATAAATATATTTTTATGAAATATATTAGGGGTGGTTTTGGTATTATATGGTCAGTAATTTTGGATTTCTATGAAATATCAAATATGTTACTCATTGATATCTTAAAATATTTAATCAATAGATCATAGCATACCAAATGCGAGAATCTTAGATCACTAGGACTCAGATGTCCCTAAGATAAGGATTATCAATGATTTAAGATCACTTTAGTGATCTTATTTAGATCACCAAATGCTTATGTACAATTTTAAACAAAATATGAACAAAAAAAAATAAAAAGAGGCAAAAAATATGGTACAATAGCTATCCTCTATCCTCACCATGGATGAGAGAGCTCCTCAACAAATTGATCCAAAAAAAATGAGGATTTATAGGTGGAGATTCATATTTGTGGAGGTAGAAAAATTATCTAGCATGGTATCTACTAGCTTCTTAGGTGTTAGCAGAGGCTATGTTGGCACAGAAATAGTGGTGGGAACTGAAATCTCAGGGAGTTTACTCTATAGATAAAGTAATCAGATAAGAAGTTAAGTGTGACATATTGCAACTTTGGAGATTAAGTGTTAGTTTTAGATCCAAGTGTTCACATTGTAAACTAATAGAATCTAAGTATAACTTTGTTAAAACTCAAAAATGTAAATATTTAGAATTCAATGCTTGCTACATTATTAAATATCTTTTTTATGGTCAATCACCATATGTTATAATATGTTTGAACTGCTACCATACTACTTATCATTATAACTTGTATAACTTGACCAATGAATGGCATGTGTGAACTGAAACAACGATGATAATAATATAATTAACACAATCAAAGGGAACACGCACAAAAGTAATTGAGTCGTGTCATTTCGATGCAACTTAATTATAAATCAGCTATATCATGGCCTGGCTGAATATAATCACCTATGCAAATCCTAACAGTATGCTTAATACAATTATCATTTCCACCATATGCATCCATACAATCAGTTGTATAAATCTTGCTAATATGGATAACATTATACCTATCCTAATCCATACAATTATTATTTGCACCATACACATCGACACAATCATCTATCATAATCCTATTAACATGGATAAGATTATATCTATACCATTACACATCGATATCACATTTCAAACACATTTTCAATAGAAAAGTAGTTAGGAGGGCACCATTGACTTCATCAATTAAGTTCACAACAACATCCAATAAAGATAGGATTCAATATATATGATGTATCAATCATCCTCCTCCAAAAACCTTGGTACTAGTCATGTATCACCACATACATTATATGTTTCGCCATATACAATGAATCAGCACATGTATCATCATATAAGTATAATCCAAAAACACATTATCTACAATCAAATAGTATGACAAAATATGACATTAAGGTCTTCAAGGGGGTTTTGATGTAGAACCAATGGTGGATGGCTTGGAGGTGGTTGTTGAGGCTACTATTGCTGTTGAGGCTAAGGCTGCTACTACGTCTACGGCTATTGTAGAGATTGGTGAGGTACTGCTAAAGATGGTTGGCTATTGCATTCGGTGCTTGCATGTACTTGAAATTGTTAGTGATAAGAGGAAGCAACACATCAAACTCTTTTTGAGATTATATATAGATTAAGGATGATCAATGTACCCTAGGTTTATCAAATATGACGATGTCAACTTATTGTTTAGTTCCTACCAATTGAAAATGCAAACCAAGTATGCTTAGTTTGTATGGTTAAGACGAGCTAATAAGCAAATATAATTTTGATATTCTTTATTACCTTGGCTTTCTCTTTTTTCTAGATGTACCACTAGATGCAATGCTCTTTTTTTGGATGCAGCTTCCCCCTTCTTCAGAGCTCATTCTTAATTTTGAGGTTTGTTCTTCTTAAGACCTTTGCAGATCTCGATATTGTGCTCCTATCACATGAAGTTGTTACATTTAAGACTATCTCCAGTCTTTCTGACCTTATGAGAGCCCTGCAGTTCATCCTCCCCCCTTCTTCTTAACTTCTTAGGTCTATTAGGAGATCTCTTAAGTATAGATGTAGCTAGTAGCTTAAATTGATAGGACTCACATGATAGTATTTCAGGTATAGGATTGATAGTTGCCTTGTATGTCTCATGAATATGTCCTTGGAGTAGCAATGATCTACATAATGCTCAATTTCTCTCCAAAAAAATATAACTGCTGCCGCTATATGATAGCATAGTATACTAGTCAGATTAAACTTTCCACACTCTCAAAATTTTTTCTTTAGGTCAACCACATAACTATAATAATAGTGATCTACCTTAAAACTGCTATCGTCATCACATGTGATGTAGCATTACATGACTTGCAATTTTTCTAACTCTATTTTGTTCTTTCTACACTTTCAAGTTCTTTTCTCTAGGTCAATCACATAACTATAATAATAGTGATCTATCTTAAATCTACTGCCTCCATCCGATGTGATGTAACACTGCATGACCTACAACTTTTGTAACTCCACTTTATTCTGAATCTTAAAATATATAAGACTATTGTACTTCAATGCAGCCTCCCTCTTTGCCTAGAATCTCTATATCAAAAGCTTTCTAATAGTCTCCAAACAAGTGATAATTCATTTGTCCCTAGTTTTTATAATGTAGCTGTTAAATAATTCACATATATTGTTCAATATCATATCACACCTTAGCCTCGAACTAAGTGTATGCTAGCACCATATAGAAGTATCTTGTCTAAGCATTCAATCTACTATTTCTGATCTAAATCAACTGAGGTCTTCATCTTTAGCCTAAAATCAGAATCAGTAGATGCCCTAACTATTACATAAATGGCATCTTTGAAGTTCTTCCTCTTGAATAATTTTTTAAAATTGGTATTCAAATGCCCCGTGCAAAATCTATGATTAGCATTTGTTACAATGTACTTGAATGTCTCCACTAACTACTACAAGAGTAGGTAAATGGTTAGTATGGATAGTGGAATATTAGAAAGTCTAACAATTTTAAATGATTAACTCTTACCTTCTTCTTGTTCGAGATGAATATACAATCTCCTTCTTCCACTATTCCTATATATTCTAAAAGATTATTAATGAACCACATTCAGCTCTTTTTGTTCTCGACCTTGACAATAGCCTATGCAATAAGAAATACATCATCATTACTATCTCTCCTAATAATTTACGATAATTGTCCTCCCATAGCTCCTTTTAAATGGCACCTATCTAAGCAAATAATGAGTCTACATCCATTAAGTAAGCCCTTCTTACATGCATGAAGATAAATATACAACCTTTAGAAGAGAGGCCATTACCTTTCCCTAAGTAGTGTACTGATGTGCAAATTACTATTGAGGATAGTCTTCTTAATAACATCATAGTACTCCCATAGTTTTCTATATTACTCTCTATGTGATATCTGAATGTCTTGGAATGTCTTCTTCTTTGCCCTATAAGCTCCAGCTTTGAAAATCCATATATGAATATCCCTTTTGACCCTTGCAACAAATTTTTTAACACTCCATTCGATATCGATCCTAATTAAGGTTGGTAAAATATTATTCGATCCATCAACCTGACCCCTGTTCGATCTTTCATAAGCAGATTTGGATTTGGGCTAAACATGTTTGGGTCATAAACAGGTCGACCCATTTAACCTATCTAATATTTGGGTTGGATATGATTTTTTGACATTTGACCTATTTAACCCATTAATATTCAGGTCAGATTGAGTCTGATAACCTATTTAACCTATTTAACCCATTTAAGATATATTCAATCTATTTCAAATTGGCTTAATCTATTTATGTTCTATTTAACCAGACCTGCTTAATCTATTTAAACTGTTAGAAATCTATCTTACCTATTTAACCTATTTAACTTAACTTAATCCAAAAAAGTTATGCGAGTCAAGTCAAGTTATCTATTTAATAAATAGATCAGATACAGATCTAAACTTTTGATATGTTTAATAAATAGGTTGGATTCGGATTGATAATTTTTTGATCAGATCTGTATCCAACCCAATCTAACCCAACCCGACTGCCACCCCTAGTCCTAATATCTTCAATGTAGACTTTGGACAACCATCTGGAGTTCACAAGATGACTATCAAAATGTTACCCATATTTATGTGTGGGTTCAAAGTTTCTAATCTGATACATGGATAACCTCTATAGAAGAGAGGCATAAATCCTTCAACCATAATTCTTCTTGCCTACACTTGTGACTCTAGATTTTTGTTATACTTACACACACAATCAAATATCTATTGTATAGCATATTACCTCAAAATCTTTCTAAATACATTGAGTGAAACAAATATCATTTTCCACCTTCAGATCTATAGGCTTGGAGAAATTCATGTCCTCATTGAATTCTGAGAACATAGAGTTGTCAACTTCTCCTTTAGATGAGCTAGCGATGCTTTTGAGCTCATGACTATCATCAAGCTCATGCTCTTTTCCAACTATCTACTCTTCTTTTATAATTTCTAATTGCTATCATTGAATATCTGTATCAACCATTGAATGGTCAACATACTCCTTAAACAACTCATCATCCTTCTTATTAGAATCCAAAAAGTCACTCGATAGTGGACTACCATCATTATTAAAAATGGCTTTATGGTACTCTTTCATTTACAAGCCTTATATTAGGTCTTCTATCTTGTTCATACACATCCTCAAACCTTTGCTCCCACCCTTGCTCTTGCTCCTATCTTTGCTGCTATCCTTAATGCTGCGGAACTGCCTCATCAATCTCTCGGGTGGATGGAAGTGCAGGGGTTGCCTCTATTATATCCAATTCTATCTCGTCAATTCCATATTCTAGATGAATTACTATAATGCTCTCTCTTTTGCAGACAACCATAATCTGAAGCACATCTTGATCAATATATAGAGACTTTAGTCCTGCTTCCAAAGACTACTCTAAGACTATATAGCACAACTGCTCTATTTTTGTAATTAAGATCCTTTATGAGTTTTTTCAACTCAATATAACTTATTAAGTTTGGGTCATAGTTATTATAATAACTAATAGAGTCATCAATGTATTGTATAGTGAGGGAGAAACAAAGATATCTCTAATGATGGATCTCCAGTGTAAATAGGTCATTCATGCAGCATACATACATAAAATCATTGTTAATATAATATTGTTATAATATCAGAGTGTTACTTAACTTTTCTAACATACAATATTGTTGCCTAACTTATATAACAACAGAACTGTTATAATACAATAGTGGTCCTCAGCCTCCAACTAATTGGTTTTTATTTAGATAATATAAAATACAGTAATAATACAATATAATAAACAATCAAGTCTCAATTGCTAGTTAATTATACTGAACACTAGGTCTCACCTTTCCGAAAGGTTCTATAGTGGTTCACTACAGATTAACTATATCAACAAATCCAATGGAAGGTGGCCCCTAGATCCAATAATTTCTTTTCTAGGGTTACTGCCTTCTTGCCATATCATAGTTTTAGAAGTCTGGATAGCACAGTGGTCCTCTGCTTTTGCCACTTCCAACTTCTTTAGGCAATAAAAAGCATTAAAAATTTACACCAAGGCTGCAATACTTTCTAATCCATATGGAAGGTGGCCCCAAAAAAATATCCCTACAATCAATTTTTCAGAAACTCCAAAATTTTGAAAAAAAATAATTTTTTGCTACAATCCTTAAAATCGCATTTCAAGCTATAAAACTGTACCCATTGCAAATACCACATTATCAAATACAAAGAATTTGCGAGCACCAAATCACAAGAAATCAATAATTATCAAGCACAAACAAGTTGAAAGAAAAAATTTCAAAACCATGCCTATTCGTGGTCTTCCTGTCAAGGAATCCTTTGATCTGATGACTGGTAAAGCATCCGGATTTATTGAATCGTATGACACTCCCAAATAAAAAATCTGAACAAAAAAGACTGTCTATTAAGGCAAATAATGATAGGGGATTTTGAAGGGTTAGAGGGCTCCAATATTTAAACTAATTTTTTTCCAAAAAAATATTTTGCTCGATGGTTAACCACCCAAAATGAACTAAGGGAGTTTTGATCATTTAGTCTTTTCCATTAATGTTGTTAAGCCAGAGATGGTTAGGCCACTTTACAATGATATTAAAGTTTAGAGTCTAACTTTTTAAACTTTTGGGGTCCAAGTGTAAATGGGCCAAATTTTAAAGGATACCTATATAATATTTTCTTGAAATAAATATAAAAAAGATAGTTAAACAATTAAATCATCAAAAAGGAGTCAAAACCTTCCTTTGTAATTAAATTAATTTCATTTTTAGTTATATGATTTTCAAGTGTACGAACTAGTGCTTTGTTTTTTGCTTTTTGTCTTAGGTAATAGTAGGCAGCCCCTTAGAACCCCAAGGAAGAAACTCCTCTTGCATTTACACCCACAATTTGGGCTAGCAATGGAGGCAGGGATTCTATTCATTGAACTAAGTAGGCAAAGAAAGTAGAAAGATTGGCAAGATAATCAGCTGCTTGGTTACTTTTCCCATATAAATGATTTTGTAAAAAAAAGGTTAGGTCTTAATTAGCTTCCTAATATTCTTTCGAAAATTAGGGTGCTAGGAAGTATTACAACCATTGAACCATAAGACCATTGCCAAGGGATCCCCATCCAAACTAAACCCGCAACTTGGAGATATAGTCGATGCAATCTTTACCATGCCAAGCAACTATTAGTTCAGTATTTGAAATAGAGCTTGAATAGAGGGGAATCCTAGCTACATGCAGCAATCTCCCCTGATGATCTCAGATCACAAATCTGGCTCTGATTGAATCAAGGTGAACAGGGCCATCAGAATTAAGTTTGATAAACCTTAGTTGAGGGGGCTACTAAAGCACGGTTGTTTGATGAGGAAAGCTTATGGATGGCCTGTAGATATGGTAGCTTTTGATGCCAAAGTCATAGCCCAAAGGCTTTGTTTCTTATTTGTTGTTTAAAATTAAACTTTCTTAGTGCCCAGAGGTATACTTGACCTATCACGTTAGTTGGTATGGCATTTTTGAGTCATAATTATATACTTGTAAAAGTTACATTGCTTTGATGGCTTGGGATAGTCATGCACACCATGTTTTTCCTATGGCATATCAAATATAGCTTAATCTACATATTGTCATATATAATACAAGCTTAACATTTATAGAACCATCAATGGTCGATGAACTGGTAGATCTATTTTCAACTCATTTGAAAATAGCATCCAATATTTCAAATACTCTACATACGCGATACCTAATAAGCTATTAGATGTTCTTTTAATGGTTTAAATGTATTTTTAGTATGTGCCTGTACTGGTCAAAAATGACTTTGGATCCAAAAATAGAATTTTGAGTATTTAATTGTAACCCAAAAGTAATTTTGAACTACATTAAATATCCCCATAATGTGGTTTGAATAAAATTGACCTCTCCCACTCACCATACATGTAGCCCCATAAGCTGAATATCACATTTGCAAGAAGTATTTTTTTTAAGAAAATAATAGGCTTTCTCTCAATACCCCTCGCACATCTCCCAACTCCATAGGATCGTTTGTTTTCTTTGCCAAACATATTAGGTCTCTAAAAGATGATCCACTATTTTCTTTCATTTCCTACAAATTAAAGAAATGAAACCACTCAATCTCTTCCTTCGCTTGGGATCATTGCGATAACGTTGTGGGATCCTTCCTCCAATCTCCTCTATTTTCTTTCCTATCTTGTTTCCCCTACTCTCTCCATGGGATCGCTAGCCATCGAACTGCAATATATGTGCTTGGTCCACACTCAATTATCATGATGCTTTGCTGCATCTCTATCACCAATTTCATCTTTTGGACATCCCACTCCAAGCCCTTCACTTACATTGGCATCTTCCTCTCCACCAACCCTACATTTATGGCCAGTACTACCCCTTCTTCTCTTTCAATCCCCTTGATTTATCCTATTTTTAGCATTTTGTATTAGATTTATTTATTTATTTTTATATTTAATTATTTTATGAGTTGATTATACATTGAAATTAGATTATAATCTCATACGATGCATGGGATACAAGGCTCAAGGAGGTTCAAGAGATCTCAAAACCTCAAGAGACCAACTCACTCTGCGACAACTCACATAAAATCCTACAACCATCATTTTATTTTAATATTTTTTTAATTTTTTATTTTTGAACTATAAATAGCCTCTACTTTTTTTTTATTTTTTATTTTATTTGTTAAAGAATAGGGATCTTTTCTCATTTTGTAAGGCTTGTCCTCCCATCCACTTTCTCTTCTGTCTCTTTCTCTTGCTGTCACCAGAAAACCCCTCTTACTTGTTGATCACTATCGTAGATGGTCAAAAATAAAAACCAGCTCAAACTATATAGATAGGATAAGTAAGGATCATTTCCATGGAGATCTAGGATGATTATCTTTTTTTTTTTTTTAAGAAGAAATAAAAGAGAATTGTTTGTAGAAGGATTAAATAAAAATAAAATAGTAAGAATTAAATTAAAAATATAAATTAATTTATGAAAAAAATAAGTCAGAAAAATAATCTAAAAATTTTGAATCTACCATGTGAATTAGATTTATTTTTTTTTCTTATGTTGCAATATTAATTCTTGTGATTAAGGTATTAGTATAGCTTATCTCTAAGGGATACGGACTGTATCAGTAGATCACAGCTCATCCTGTTAGAGTATAAACTATCTAAATTCATTTACAAGATCTAAGATTTAATCTCACATACTACGATTTATCTCTCCAAAGTACGTACCGTATCCAGAGATCACGGCACGTCAATAGAGGGTATAGATCGTGTAGGCTGGATCAATACCTCAAAAAAAGATAAAAAGATATGAAATAAAAGTATAATTTTATTATATAAAAATTAAATATAAGAAAAAAATAAAAATCTATTTACAGGCTTCATCGTATTTCTGAATTTGAAGGGATTTGTCACGCATCAAGCTCTCTTACTCTATAATCTCCCAATATTTGATCTCTAAAGCTCTTTGATTTTTTTTTTATTTTTTTTGCTTTTTCTCTAATTTTTTCTCCTCTCTACACTTATTCCTGGGTCTTCTATTTATAGATAATTTTTTTATATTTTTTTGGTAGGAAAAGAAGTCCTAAAATCCTTAGAAAATGTATAAAACCCTTAGGAATTTTTCTGGCCATCGGATAAAGCTTGGACCGCCCAGATTTGATCAAAAATCAATATTTTAATCCTTATTAAAGTCAAATCAAATCATAACCGTCTGATCATACCTAAAATTGGTTCTGGGCCATTAGATCGTGCAGAATAACTATTATTCTCAATCGAGAACATCCTCAGCCATCCGATCGTTTGATGGATGAAATTTTGGCCGTCGGATCATGCAAAAGGATCCTTCTTTCAACCGACAACGAGTATGGACCATCGGATCTTCTTCAGAATCGATATCAACCATTGGATCGTGCAAAAGAGGCTTTCACTACCTGTAGACCGTGTTTGTGGACCGCGTGAGGTTTTCGGTGGACCGTGTCTTGGCTCTATGGACTAACCAACTGGTCCACCATGCATCGGAGGCTATTATTAAGGTTTTTTAGGATATTTTGGCTCCATTTTTTGCTCTAATTTTTTGCCTAAAAAATTAAAAAAAATATGTATTAAATTTTTAATTAATTTTTCAACATTTTGATACTTAGTTTCTCAATTAAATCAACATCTATTTTTTATAAATATGCTTTAATTTTATATTTTTTAAAATTATTTATTTTTATAAAAAATCTAATTTATTCATGAAATTAGATTTTTAAGAAGATGTTAGCACCATAAATTATCAAAAATATCTATAATAAAATAAAAATATATCACGTATCACATCCCCCAATTTGAATTTTGCTCATCCTTGAGTAAAGAAAGAATTTAGAATTAAGTATCTTTTAACTTAAAATTTTGAATTTTATTAAATAATTTTTAAAAGAGCCACTGATGTTCAGTAGAGAGTGAATGAAGTATGTTATTGGGGTATTAATACTAATCAATATGAGAGTTAAACTAAGAATACTAAATATTTTTTGAATTTTTTTTAAATTATTCCTACCTTTATCTTCAAATCATTAACCTCATATGGACAAGTATATTGTTACTTCCATCCTTCATTTATTAATTTTTTTTCTTTTTTTTCTCTTTTTTTTAATATTATACTGCTATTAAGTGTCTTAACCTCTTAAGCTTTCTATTTGATCCATATAGCGAGTTTTCAGCCAATGACTTTCAAACCAGATGGCTTTAGGACACTAGATATAGAATACCCCTCAGATCTACTTGCTCGAATCAAACAGGCTACGAGTTAAAACTAGTTTTACAATAAAGCTTCTTTATCCTTCATACCTTTTGACGTGAAACTCAATGCTTGTTTAGGCAAAAAGGCCTGGTTACTCAACACGAAGTACTTAGAAACTCTTCATTTTTTTTTAATATGAAGAAATATATAGTTACCCTACATAAGTCCATAAGAAGTAAACTCTTCTTTGATGCTGATAGAAAAATTTAGAAATGCACAAAGAAAACTATTTAAGTTCTAAACTTAACTCCTTATTGAGTTTTCTTAATACTTAATCCCTCAATATCTCATAAATTCTCTAATTTGTACATCAATTTTCTTTAAAAATGCTTGATTTAACTCGATTCTTAAATATAATCAAGTACTTAAATACTAAATACTAACTTACTTGAGGACTTTAGAAATTCAAAATTTTTTATTATTCTCTGGAGGTCTCCAGTAATGGTGCCAAAATTTGATTGCTGTCGTAGGCAGTCAAGAATAAAATCCAACTCAAACTATATAGATAGGGTGAGTAGGGATCGTTTCTATGGGGATCTAGGATGATTATCTTTTTTTTTTAAGAAGAAATAAAAGAGAATTATTTATAGAAAGATTAAATAGAAATAAAATAGCAAGAATTAAATTAAAAGTATAAATTAATTTATGAAAGAAAATAAGTCAGAGAAATAACTCAAAAATTTTGAATCCACCATGCAAATTAGATTTATTTTTTTCTTATGTTGCAATATTAATTCTTATGATTAAGGTATTAGTATAGCTTATCTCTAAGGGATACGGACTGTATCAGTAGATCATAGCTCATTTTGTTGGAGTATAAACTATCTAAATTTAATTACAAGATCTAAGGTTTAATCTCACATACTACGATCTATCTCTCCAAAGCACATACCGTATCCAGAAATCACAGCACATCAATAGAGGGTATAGGTCATGTAGGCTGGATCAATATCTCAAAAAAAAATAAAAAAATATGAAATAAAAGTATAATTTTATTACATAAAAATTAAATACAAGAAAAAAAAAATAAAAACTCATTTACAGGTTTCATCGTATTCCTAGATTTGAAGGGATTTAGCCACGCATCAAACTCTTTTGCTTCATAATCTCCCAATATTTGATCTCTAAAGCTCTTTGATTTTTTTCTCTATTTTTTCTTATTTTTTTTCTAATTTTTTCTCCTCTCTACACTTATTCTCGGATCTCCTATTTATAGATAAATTTTTTACATTTTTTTAGTAGAAAAAAGAGTCCTAAAACCCTTAAAAAATGTATAAAATCCTTAAGATTTTTTCTAGCTGTTGGATGAAGCTTGGACCACCCAGATTTGATCAAAAATTAATATTTTAATCCTTATCAAAGTCGGATCAGATCTAGCCATTCGATCACGTCTGAAACTGATTCTGGGCCGTCAGATCGTGTAGAATAACTCCTATTCTCAATCGAAAATATTCTCAGCCGTTTGATCATTTGATGGATGAAATTTCGACCGTCAGATCATGTAAAAAAATCCTTCTTTCAACTGACAATGAGTATGGACCGTCGGATCTTCCTCAGAATCGATATCAACCATTGGATTATGCAAAAGAGGCTTCCACCACCCGTAGATCGTGCCTGTAGACCGCGCCATGGCTGTGGACCAACCGGCTGGTCCACCATGCACCGGAATCTATTTTCAAGATTTTTTAGGGTATTTTGGCTTCATTTTTTGCTCCAATTTTTCATTTGAAAAAATAAAAAAATATATCATTAAATTTCTTATTAATTTTTTAATATTTTGGTACTTAGTTTCTTAATTAAAACAACATCTATTTTTTATAAATATTCTTTAATTTTATATTTTTTTAAATTATTTATTTTTATAAAAAAAGTTAATTTATTCATGAAATTAGATTTTTAAGAAGATGTTAGCACCATAAATTACCAAAAATACTTATAATAAATATAAAAATATATCATTTATCATACTTTCCAACTTGAACTTTGTTCATCCTCGAGTAAAGAAAGAATTTAGAATTAAGTACCTTTTAACTTAAAATTTTGAATTCACCAAATAATTTTTAAAAGAGCCACTGATGTTCAGTAGAGCGTGAATGGAGTATATTATTGAGGTATTAATACTAATCAATATGAGAGTTAAACTAAGAATACTAAATATTTTCTGAACTTTTTCTAAATTATTCCTACTTTTATCTTCAAATCATTAACCTCATATGGACAAGTATATTGTTACTTCCGTCCTTCATTTATTAAATTTTTTTCTCTTTTTTTTTTAATATTATACTGCTATTGAGTGTTTTAACCCTTTAAGCTTTCTGTTTGACCCATGTAGTGAGTTTTCAGCGAATGACTCCTAAACCAGATGGCTTTAGGGTACTAGGTATAGAATACACTTCGGACCTACTTACTCGAATTAAACAGGCTACGAGTTAAAACTAGTTTTACAATAAAACTTCTTTATCCTTCATATCTTTTAATGCGAAACTCAATACTTGCTTAGGCAAAGAGACCCGTTACTCAGCATGAAGTATTTGAAAATTCTTCTTTTCTTTTTTAATATGAAGAAATGTATAGTTATCTTACACAAGTCCATAAGAAGTAAACTCTTCTTTGATGTTGGTAGAAAAATTTAAAAATATTCAAAAAAAACTATTTAAGTTCTAAACTTAACTTCTTATTAAGTTTTTTTAATACTTGATCCCTCAATATTTTATAAATTCTTTAATTTGTACATCAATTTTCTTTTAAAAATACTTGGTTTAACTCGATTCTTAAGTGTAATCAGGTGTTTAAATACTAACTTACTTGAGGACTTTAGAAATTCAAAATTTTTTATTATTCTCTCCTCCAACTTAATTGACATTGTCCTCAATGGAGTAGAAAAAATAAAGGATGTATAAAAAAAAAAAGAAAAAGAGAGATGTCACCTGATCTAGAAGTCTTTTCAAAATTAGTTCTCTCCCCAACTTAGCCAATATTGTGCTCAAATCTCTTCAAAAGATATGAAGCAAGCCTTGATTAACCTAAACATAATGCAAAGGAAAGCAAAAGCAAAAACTGAAACTGGGTTGCCTCCCATAAAGTGCTAAATTTATTATCTTCAGTCAGACCAAATTATTGATAGGTGCTTCCATACAGAGCGATCCTTTATTCTTAAAAAAAATGAAGATCAGTTAAAATAAAGTAAAAAAAAAAATTGGATTGCCTCTCAAAAAGTACTAAGTTTAACGTCTTTAGTCAGACGCTAAAAGAGTGTCTATTCTATTTCTACTCAAATCTTAACATGAGTCTGTAATTCTCTACGTAGTTCAGGCTCTTCCTTAAAGTATTTTCTACTTGGGATCATTATATGACTCATTCTTCTGATAACTAACAATTTTTTTTATAATTAGATCTGGGTATAACTTAAGTACTAGTCGGGATTTTAAGAGATCTAGATCTATATACTTAATGTACTGAGGGAGTATTTTTGGATCTCCTATTGTTGCCTCTTCCTTTTTAAGTAGAGGTTCAACCAGTGTTATGAGGGGTTCAATAATTAATTTTGGGTTTAGCTGAGTGTAATGGTTATTAGGTGTGGATCCTTCATTATTATTAACTTCGGATATCTCCTCAAGTTTCTCAGACCTGAATGTTCTCAACTGATTGAACTGGTCTTTAAGTTCTAGACCATTTTGAGCTCTAGGGTCATCCTTTAGTTGGCTTGATAATTTATCCTCTTCTAGTTTACTAACCGTTATAGTTGATTGGCCCAATTGTTTAATTAATTGGTCAGTAGTTTGCATAAAATTATTGAGGGTATTTTTAATGTTTGAGGTTGATTGCACTAAGATATCTAGACTCTTTTCTAATGTATTGACTCCTTCCTCAGGATCTAAATCTGGTTGATCATTCAGTATTTGGTTGGGCCATAGATAGGGTTGATAAAAATTATGAGCTCCTAATATTGTATCTTGTGACCATATAAAATTGGGATGACTTTCGAACCCTGGATTATAGATTGGTGCATAAGGTTCATTTATGTAGCTTTCATTGAATGCACTCTCCTGTATGAGCTCAGTTTGAGTTGGGTTCATCAAATAAGGACACTCCTCCATAATATGATCTGGTGCATCACATCCAATGCATATGGGTGCTAGCACTTGATTAAATTGGATATATTTTTTGAATTCAAAGGCATCAATTCTATTGGTCAAAGTTGCAACTCTAGTATCTTCAAACTCCCTTGAATAAATGTATGCATTTTTAATTTTAGTGAATGTAGGATGCATGTTAATCATTTAAGAATTAATTATAAAATTATTAGTCGAGGATCTAATTCTAGACGGTTGGACAGAGCTAATCGAATAACACAGGTCCAGCAGAGTTCTAGGTTGTCTATTGGAATTCATTTCTTTCTCAGTAATCTTATAGGCTTGTAGGTTTTAGATTGTGTTTAGCAATTTTTATTTTATCTCAGTAATTTTTTTTTAATTTTTTAATTTTTTTTAAATTTTAATATATGAGAGAAAAAGAGGAGAAGAAGAAGAGTTATAGAGATGAGAGTTTTAAGGAGTCCTAAATCTAGAGATGTTAGAGAAGAGTGTTTTAATTAGGGTTAAAATTTATAGGTTAGTAATCACACTATGCAATCAATCCTACCTAAGGATAACCATAGATCTAGACAACTCCTAACTACCAAGGTCATTTTTGAGCACTCCAGGTAAAAAACTAGTCACTCAACTAGCCAGATAAGTGTAAAATTGGTGGGAGTCCCCCCGTTGCTCTCTTTAGACACCAACTGAGTTGGCCAGGTAAGCAAATGAAACTAATTAAATAACCATCTTCTTTCAGGATGTAGTCCATAAATCACTTTTCTAGACACCAGTCAAATTGACTAACCCCAACCTGATCTTACTTTTAGGATCTCTTGTCTTATTGAGCTCGAAAGTCCTTAGGGGCCAACGTCTAATTGATTTTAAGTTAAGATTTAAGTCAATGCAATATACTGGATGGTGGTTTGTGGACCAAGAAAGGGTGATGAAATATCTACTTTATCTTGTTTATGGTTTGTGCCCTTAAGATATTTTATGAAATTATGTAATGCAAAAGGAAAAGATGATCAGATCTGATAGTTAGTTAAGAGTAAATTGATTTGTTTTACTTTTCAGATTTTATGATTTAGTATCTAACTTTTTAAATAGATTATGAGGTGTCAATGTAGAGATTTTTTTTTTGAAAAAAATTAAGTTTGACTAAGGAACTAAGCAAGTTAGAAAGCAAAGAAAAGACTATTTTTTTTTTAAATAATCGTATCTAGATCCTCGATAACGGTGTCAAAATTTGATCGCTGTTGTAAGCAGTCAAAAATAAAAATCAACTCAAACTATATAGATAGGGTGAGTAGGGATCATTTTTATGAAGATTTATGGTGATTATCTTTTTTTTTTAAATAAAAAAAATTATTTATAGAAGGATAAAATAAAAATAAAATAGTAAGAATTAAATTAAAAATATAAATTAATTTATAAAAAAAATAAATCAAAAAAATAATTCAAAAATTTTGAATCCACCATACAAATTAGATTTTTTTTTCTTATATTGCAATATTTATTCTTGTGATTAAGGTATTAGTATAGCTTATCTCTAAGGGATACGGACTGTATCAGTAAATCACAGCTCATCCTATTGGAATATAAACTATCTAAATTTAATTATAAGATCTAAGGTTTAATCTCATATACTACGATCTATCTCTCCAAAGCATATACCGTATCCAGAGATCATGGCACGTCAATAGAGGGTATAGGTCGTGTAGGCTGGATCAATACCTCAGAAGAAAATAAAAAGATATGAAATAAAAGTATAATTTTATTACATAAAAATTAAATATAAAAAAAAATAAAAATCTGTTTACAAGCTTCATTGTATTCTTAGATTTAAAGGGATTTAGCCACGCATCAAGCTCTCTTGCTCCATAATCTCTCAATATTTGATCCCTAAAGTTTTTTGATTTTTTTTCTATTTTTTTTCTATTTTTTTAATTTTTTCTCCTCTCTATACTTATTTTCAGATCTCCTATTTATAGATAAATTTTTTATATTTTTTTGGTAAGAAAAAAAGTCCTAAAACCCTTAGAAAATATATAAAAACTTTAGGATTTTTTCTGACCGTCGGATGAAGCTTGGACCGCCCAGATTTGATCAAAAATCAATGTTTTAATCCTTATCAAAGTTGGATCAAACCATAGCCATCCGATCACATCTGAAATTGGTTCTGGGCCATCGGATCGTGCAGAATAACTATTACTCTCAGTCAGAAACATCCTCAGTCGTCCGATCATTTGATGGATGAAATTTTGGCTATCGGATCGTGCCAAAGAGTCCTTCTTTCAACCGACAACGAGTATGGACCGTCGGATCTTTTTCAGAATCGATATCAACTGTTGGATCGTGCAAAAGAGGCTTCTACCACCCGTAGACTGCGTCTGTGGACTGCGTGAGGTTTTTGGTGGACCGCGCCCTGGCTCTGTGGACCGACCGGCTGGTCCACCATGCACCGGAGGCTATTTTTAAGATTTTTAAAGATATTTTGGCTCTATTTTTTGCTCTAATTTTTGTCTGAAAAATTTAAAAAAATATGTATTAAATTTTTTTATTAATTTTTCAATATTTTGATACTTAGTTTCTTAATTAAATCAATATCTATTTTTCATAAATATGCTCTAATTTTATTTTTTTTTAAATTATTTATTTTTATAAAAAAAATTAATTTATTCATGAAATTAAGTTTTCAAAAAGATGTTAGCACCATAAATTATCAAAAATATCTACAATAAATATAAAAATATACCACTTATCACTTGTATAGTGCCATTGTTGCCTTGCAGGAATTTGCCCTCATCTGCCATTTTGTGGTGGTGGCTCGATTTCTTGGAAAAGAATTTTTGGATATTTCCATTAGATTTCTGAGGGAAGCTTTGGACAAAAGGATCATCTCATTGAACTCAAAAAATTAATAGGTCCTCCTCCATCTCCTTCACTACCAGATGCTTGATGAGAATGACTGGAGCATCTCTACCAGCATCATCACTACCTCCCACCACATCTCAGCATATAAATTATGTTTGGAGTGGTAGTGTAATAGAAAATAATTGGCCATTTCCAAGAAAAAACCTAATGTGTCACCTATCCAAATATTATTATGCAAACTACGGTGTAAAATACATACCTAAGTGGGACTTGGACTCCCAGCATCTCATGAGGGTCATGTAAAAGTGGCATGGGAGTAGAGGAAGTAATTTCAAAAATTTTCTTTTTTATTTTATATGCACTTGTAAAGAGATGCTAAAAAGGTTTACTTTTGCAATGAATTTGGTAACACTAAAATATCTTTTTGATGATCATGGACCAAAGCTTTTGTCAATCGAAAAAATAAAAAAAGGACCAAAGCCTTTATGGGCATTGAGATATTATAATAAAAGTATAAAACCATTGTTAGATTAAAAATAGTTGGATACATTTTAAATCTATCTTATTGTTTGGTTGATAGCCAACCATTTACATATATATTAGAATATATTAGATTAGATTAGCTTGAGAGCTTACACAACCAAGTAGTCTTATCCTTTTCATAATGCCATCTTAGAAGCACACCAAAAGATCATTAATTAGAGCCATTCGATGCATGTGCCATGCATTTGACTACCTAATGAAAGTTTTGACTTCTCGAGAAAAAGGCTTCACCTCTTACCAAAAAAAAAAAAGGCTTTGCCCACTCCTTGCTCTTCCCTTGTTTCATGGTGGTGGTCTTCAGATGAGGGACATCGAGGCTAGCAAAAATATGATGGCCGAGGTCAAGGACTAGAGAAGAGGAGGGAGATAGGAGAGAGAAGCAGAGTAAATGTAGGAACTTAAAGAGCTAATGGCGAAAGTGGAGGCGCTACTGTTGGAGGTCCAAATGATGCCGGCAAATATTTCATAGGCTATGACAGTGATCGCATGGATATCACGATGCAGGTGGTGGTGGAGGAGATGTGGTGACGAAAGACTCATTGTGGCCAGACATGCTTGTTGGTGTAATCTTGAAGTCGAAGCGCATCATTGCTACCCACTCCAACCACTTTCTCGCCATCACTATCCTCTTCCTTCTTCCCCTCTCCTGCCTCCTCGTCACCGCCCCCTCCCTCCCCCTTCTCCACCTCCTCCTCCCTTCGCCGCTATCCCCTCCCCCCTCCAATCCCTCCTCTGCCTCCACCACCGCCGCCTCTCCTACCCCTCCCTCACTGATGCCTATACTATAGCTGCCCTCCTTCTCACCCTCTCGACCGCCATCGCTGGCAATGTTTAGCAAGGCTTTTTCCTTATCTAACATGAGACCTCGCAGCCTATTATTTTCTCGTGTCCTTCGAATTCAAAGTGCGTTGAACAAACACGTGACTCTCTCCTACTCTTCCAAAGCTCCATGTATCAAACGAAGGCTTCTCCATTGAGAAGCCTCCATTTATATATATATATATATATATATATATATATATATATATATATGATTCAGGCTATGATACTGTCTTGGGTTTGTATTTAATTTTGGTGGCATTTTTCCTTCAATTTCAATTTCTTTTATAAGAGTATACTTTGGTTGTTATTGTTTTAAAGTAATTTTTGGTTTTTGTTGTCCTTTAACTAATTTTTGATGTATTATTCGTGAAATGAGATTTTTGTCCTTCGATTTTCTTTAGAAAATGGCCTAGAAGATTAGAGGATGATTTATAGAAATGAAATGAAAAATGGGATAAGTATTGTGCTCATGGAAAATAGAACAAATCCTTAGACATTTAGCTATTAAAGTATAACTAAAATAAATATTACTAAATGCTTGTGTTTGCATTAGCCAACAATGTAGAATTAAATAAGGTTGTAATAAGATACATCAGGGGAAAAAAACAATATGAAAAAATAGAAGAGCGAAAATAGATATTCACCACAAAGGCATGGAGAAAAACTGCTTGCAAATAGCATCATGCAAATAGATATTCACTATCTTTTATTGGAGGGTCTAGAATTCTCATACATATGCAACCTCTATTTTATTGTATTTCCGTAGCAAGTCATCAATATGCAGGACCTTAGTGTTAGTACCAAGTTGTTTAAAAAAGATATGGTGGTCTAAGGACATGGCTTTTGATTCAGTCCACAACTAGGAAACAAAAACATTTTGATGCAAGTTGGAGATGCAAACGGTGTTAGAGTTTGGAGAAGCGAACGGAGTCAAGAGTTTATCCAACACTAGTTAGCTTTTGAGTGATACAACATCCGGCCTGATGTTGCCTCTGGTAACAACAATCTAACTTCCACATAACAGCAACCACGGCCAAAACACAGTTGAGAGGCACAAATCTAACTTAAGTCAAATTCAGTCTAGATCTAATGGCTAGCCATGTTCAATCCATCATATGCCGAATCACTAGACAATCAATCCTATGGGTTGGTTAGTGTTGGGGAAAATTTTGCATGGGCCAATTATATGAAAAGGCCTAGGGCCCAAGATATCCGTGCTTAGCGGGCCCATCAACAGAAGCCTTCACCGACTTAAGGTCCATTACAACTTTCACCGAGGTAGTCCTCTGTGATTGCCTGATTGACGCTTTACATCCTGAGCAGATGAAAACCCATTGGCTGCCGCTCGGCAATCCTTGTTTATCACCGCCACGTCTCCTCATTGACCAACCATTCCCGGCCGAACACCCATGCGCCGCTAAACAGATTTGGTGGCAGCACAAAGCAGTCGACTCTTGATTGTCGCCGACCAATCTTCATACCCATAACATTTAGTTGGTCATTCGATTCAAAACACAATATTTGTCAGGCAATAGCTGTTATAGAATTGATAAGGCAACTACAATAGCCACATCCTGAACATCTCGAACGACAGTCTTGCACCCCACATGAATCATGAGATCCTACCAACCAACTTGCCAACTGAAGCTCCAACTCTTCATCTATAAAGGAGACTCAAAGAGGACCCCAAAAAAGATATGCAATTACTCTACCTCTCATGCTCCTCCTTCTGTTGAATGAAAATTTTAACTTGAGCGTTGAAGGGTCCTTGTCGGAGCAATCTCTGATCAGAACTTTTTGCAGGTCATACCCTCAGGAGGTCCACTTCGTCGCCAACTCCAGTATCTCGACGTCGAGCGAATTATCTCACCAACAAATTGACAATAAAAGGAGGGGCTTTGATCCATTCAGAGGAGCACAAATCAAGAGTAGAAACAATCATGCCACCAAAAAGAGCTTCATCCTGTCACACCAACGCCACCGCTTCTTGACCGATGGAGAGCCAGGCCAACAATCAAGTGCAGCCACCAATGGTGGAAACCCCTCCGCCCATCCAACTGGCATTGATCACAGTAGACCAATTCAACCTGCTCATCCAATAGGTTCAGCCTTTGATGGCCACCGTCTAGGTGATCCATGCCATTCTTGTCCCTCCACAGGCGGTGCTGTAGCTTGATCAGGTTGCCCTTGCATCTCCATCGACGGTGCCACCGCCAAACCTAGCTACATGCCACCACCACCACTAGAACAACTGCGGGCACCTCTGTAGAGTCTAGAGAGGAGGCAGACCTACCAGAGCCACCTCAGAACCCCAGAACTAAGAAGGCCTTGATCTCTAAGTCTCCGATCAAGGCATGATTCGACCCCTGATCGACGATCTCCCTAGCACTCTAAGGCCTATATCGCTTGAGACCTTGCTCTCGCGTGATGGCTTCGGGAGATCGACGAGCGGATCGATGCGATCCACAACACATTCTTGACGCCCTATGATGGGTTCAATAACGGCCCTCCCTTTGTTCCGAGGATTATGCAGAAGCCACTCCTCTGGCACTTCAAGGCTCCGCAATTTGAAACTTATGACAGAACTGCCGACCTCGTCGATCACCTCGAGACCTTCAAAGTGGCTATGCTCTTCCATGGTGCAACTGACATCATTCTTTATCGAGCCTTCCCTACTACTCTAAAGAGGGTGGCTCGACATTGGTACTCCAGTCTGAAATCAGCCTCAATCCATTCTTTTGAAGAGCTCAGCCGGTCTTTTATCTGCTAAAGCGATTTGACTATCTCTACACCGTCAAACAAAAGGAGGGTGAGTCCATCCATACTTTTGTCAACCGTTTCAATGCGGCTACCTTGAAAATCAGTGACCTGGACCTGTTGGTGCAAAAATCTGCTTGCGCCGGAGAAGCTGGAGTCGAGGAAGTCGTGGTCGCCGTCGGGACCTGCAAAGGAAGTCTAAACCGGAGGTGGGGTTGCTCCGACAAGACCCTCCGATGCTCAAGTCAGTTCTCTGCCTCAACAAGAATTGAGTGCTCGAACGGAGAATTTAGCAGAGTTTTTAGATGAAAGATGAGAGCTTATTGAATAACGTATCTGGGCCCCCTTTTATAGACGGAGGGGGCAACAAATTGATGGCGACGCCTGCAACCGTCTGGTAATGGGCCGCCCAGAGTCAGAAGGAATTTATTACGGAGGGTAGTAGAGTGGGATCATGACTATTACCGTGGCTCACCACGTGGAATCAGTTACGGGGAGTAGAGCGGCGTCCGCTGTCGTGACTCGTCAGGGAATGATGGAATCGCACAGGATCCGCCGCAGGGAGTGAAGCAGAATCGTGGCCGTTAATACGGCCTGTCAGGGAGTAATGGAGTTGCGTAGGGTTCGCCGCAGGGAGTGGAGCAGTATTGTCCGTTACTGTGGCCTGCCAGGGGGTCCAGACTGGTCGGCCAAAGTTCGGTTAGAGTCGGTAGCGAGGTCCGGTACCCGTAGGAGTTTGGGCGAGGTCTTCCCGCAGTCGGAATAGAAGACGGAGTCTGGCTTCCGTAGGAGTCCGGACGAAGTCTACTTGCAGTTGGGGTCGTGGATGGAGTCCGACTCCCGTTGGAGTCCGGACGAAGTCTACTTGCAGTTGGGGTCGTGGGCGGAGTCCGACTCCCGTGGGAGTCCAGACGAAGTCTGTCTGCAGCCGTTGGAGTCGAGGGCGAAGCCCGACTCCCGTAGGAGTCTGAGCAGAGTCTTCCTGCAATTAAAGTCAAAGGCGAAGTCCGGCTCCCGTAGGAGTCCGGACAGGGCTTACCAGCAGTTGATGTTGAGGACGGGGCTCGGCTCCCGTAGGAGTCCGGGCGGAGTCTACTTGCGGTTGAAGTTGTCGACGAAGCCTGGCTCCCGTAGGAGTCCGGGCGAAGTCTCCCTTGAGGTTGGAGTCGTGGGCGGAGCCCAGCTCCCGTAGGAGTCCGGTCGGAGCCCTCCTAGAGTTGATGTTGCTGAGGACTTCGGCTGTGGGTATTTTATACCCAACACCAGTCCCCCTACTTTCGAGTTTGAATTTCGAATGAAGAAAGTACCGAGAGATGGGCACAGCCGAAACCGTCCCTTCGAATCCTGCGCACTGCCGCCCTTGGATATGTTGGCATTTAATGTGCACACATCAGAGCCCTTTTTCCGGTTAAGGCGACCTGAAGGGTCTTTTCGGAACTCCCGCCGAAACATGATCCCAAGCATCGCGCTACAGAAATTTGCGAACAGTCAATCCTCGATAGCGGCGAGTGGGACACGCGGGACACGTGGCATGCCCCAGTTGGCCTAGGGACATCTGCCGCCATAACTGTGCTAAGATCCGTCGGCTATTTAAACCCCCTACTCTTCCTTCGGGGCTTCATCCTGCCGAGAGGACGGCACCTTTCTTTCGTCTGAGAGCCTAGCTACTCAGCCACTTCCTCCGCACCGGTCCTTGCCATCTTCAGCCCCTCGATTCTTCTCTAAGGTGTTCCCACGTCATGTCCTCCACCTCGGAGACCATCCTCGAAGGGATGTCTAGGGCTTGGAGGAAGGCGAGGAGGAGAACAGTGGCCGGCGAGTTCTCTGGTCGTCAAGTGGCCGCTGAGGATCCCCGTCGTTTCAAAGGGGGCTCAAGGAAGAATTCCTTCAACAACAGGGGTTTAATAACGGGGGCCGCCGGTAAAGGCATTCTACCCGAGAATTTCGGAGTAGCAAGGTGGGGTGATACCGGTCAAGAGGGCAGAGCTGTTGTCACAAGCTGTGGCGGGATCCTTGATGCCGTCGGGGCCAAGGGACCAGAAGCGGTCGACGTCGACGATGGGGCAGTAAAACTTGCTGCAGGGGCGGTGGAAGTAGCGCATGCCGACCTTATCGGAGCGTTTTGGACGGTGGCTACCACGGAGTATTCGGTGATGACGCATATCTCTGGCGCCACTGTTGCCCCCAAGGTGACTTCGATTCTTCTTGAAACAGGTCTTCATCACCGCTGCCGTTGCCCTTACCACCCCCGGGAATCTATCCCATCCTTTTCCCCCTGAGGTTGGGACTTCGGAGGTGGGGCGAAGCAAGGTGGGGCGAAAGCCGATAGGCCCGCCACACGCACTGGACACGAAATGGGAAGAGAAGTTTGCAGCTTGAAGCGACTTCCGGCGTATCCCTTCCAAACCATGTTCTCGATGTCATTGATGATGTATTTATATATATATATATATATTTTTTGGCCCACCGGGTCTTGTAACGTACACCTTGTTGGTTGAAAAATGAAAAGGAGATTTTGTTATCTCGTCTGCATCCTGCATCGAATAGTCATCTGTCGAACTTCTTTATTCTTCTTTCTTCTCTCTTCCTCCTTTTCTTCTTTTCTTTTTCACGTCGTCCTAAGGTCATCGACGACCTCTTTTATTCATGTTGGATTGTTATTTGCCGAGCTCCTTTTCGACTTTTACGCCGTTCGAAGATACTCGGTTGTCATTTTTCCGTCAATGGCTGCAGGCTCGCTTGGGGCCATTCGGGCCTGGGGCCCCTCCTAGGGCTTGAATTCGGGGATCCGAGCTTCTGTCACCCTAAGTAAGTTGTCCTATTTTGTGTCGAAAACTTCCTCAAAAGTTGGGACTCCCGATGGGAGCCCCAGTCCTTGCGGTGACAGAGTTTTCTGTACCTCGACCGCTGTCCGTTTTCCAATCGTAGCTGTCATGGTCTGTTGCCTTTCTTTTTCCTTTTCGCTCGGAATTTTTCTCCGCTGAAGTCAAGGCAAAGTTCGGCTCCCGTGGGAGTCTGGACGAAACCCTCATGTGATTGGAGTCGTGGGCGGAGCCCGGCTCCCGTAGGAGTCCGGGTGGAGTCTTCCTTGGCGTCGTGGACGGAGCCCGGCTCCCGTAGGAGTCCGGGTGGAGTCTTCCTTGGCATCGTGGATGGAGCCCGGCTCTCGTAGGAGTCCGGGTGGAATCTTTCTTGGCATCGTGGATGGAGCCCGGCTCCCATAGGAGTCCGGATGGAGTCTTCCTTGGCGTCGTGGACGGAGCCCAGCTCCCGTAGGAGTCTGGGTGGAGTCTTCCTTGGCGTCGTGGACGGAGCTCGGCTCCCGTAGGAGTCCGGGTGGAGTCTTCCTCGGCATCGTGGATGGAGCCCGGCTCCCGTAGGAGTCCGGGTGGAATCTTCCTTGGCATCGTGGATGGAGCCCGGCTCCCGTAGGAGTCCAGGTGGAGTCTTCCTCGGCGTCGTGGACGGAGCCCGGCTCCCGTAGGAGTCCGGGCCTTCCACTTTGCTTGAGCCAGGGCGAGGTTCTCCTCCCGTTTTTGGCCCGGCTGTGGGGGCGCGTTAGGGTGCTGTAAGGCCTCTCCCCCCATCCGGTCTAAAAGAATCGGGCCTTTGACTTTGCTCATGTCAGGATGAGGTTCTCCTCCTGTTCCTGACACGGCTGTGGGGGCACATTAGGGCGCTGTAAGGCCTCTCCCCCCATCCGGTCTAAACAGAACCGGGCCTTCGACCTTGCTCAAGTTAGGACGAGGTTCTCCTCCTGTCCCTAACAGGGCTGTGGGGGCGCATATAGGCGTTGTAGGGCCTCTCCCCCCATCCGGTCTAAATGGAACCGGACCTTCGACCTTGCTCATGTCAGGACGAAGTTCTCCTCCTGTTCCTGACATGGCTGTGGGGGCACATTGGGGCGCTGTAAGGCCTCTCCCCCCATCCGATCTAAATGGAATCGGGCCTTCGACCTTGCTCAAGTTAGGGCGAGGTTCTCCTCCTGTCCCTAACAGGGCTGTGGGGGCGCATATGGGCGTTGTAGGGTCTCTCCCCCCATTCGGTCTAAATGGAACCGGGCCTTCGACCTTGTCGGGATAAGGTTTCCCTTTTGTTTTTGATACAGTTTGTTTGCATTGTCCAAGGTCATATAGGTATGTGATTTTCAATTAAAATGAAGTTACTGGTAGTACATCCGCAAGTTTTTCGAGCTCCACGGTCGCGGGAGGTCGGCTCCTCCAAGTTCCTTAAGATAATAAGTTCCGGGCCGGACTACTTCTTTGACTTCATATGGTCCCTCCCAGTTTGGGCCGAGTTTCCCTCGGTCCTGAGGTTGCGAGACAGCGGCTCGTCGAAGCACTAGATCTCCCACTCCAAAGGCTTTGTTCTTAACCCGGGCATTGTAATATCGAGCAACCTTCTGTCTGTAGGCTGCCATCCGAACCTGAGCCATCTCCCGTCTTTCTTCCAGTAGGTCGAGGTTGGCTCTAAGACCTTGCGAACTTTGATGTTCGTCGAACGCCACGACTCGTGCTGACGGGAGTTTAAGCTCGATGGGGATGACGGCTTCCGTACCGAAGGCTAAAGCGAAAGGGGTCTCCCCCGTAGGTAGCCTCTGAGTAGTTCGATATGCCCACAACACATGATAAAGTTCGTCCGCCCAAGTTCCCTTCGCTTTTTCAAGCCTTGTCTTAATCCCGTGCAAAAAGGTTCTGTTGGTCACCTCGGCTTCGCTGTTCGCCTGGGGATGGGCTACTGATGTGAAGTTGTGGGAGATGTTTAGATCTTCACAGAATTCGATGAATTTTGCTCCCGCAAATTGCCGTCCATTATCAGTGATTAGGGTTCTAGGCAGACCGAACCTACACACGATCGATTTCCAGACGAAATCTTGTACTTTTGCTTCCGTGATTTTTGCTAGTGGTTCGGCTTCAACCCATTTGGTGAAGTAGTCGATCGCTACGAGGAGGAACTTTCTTTGCCCAGATGCCATGGGAAAAGGGCCAAGGATATCCATCCCCCATTGCGCAAAAGGCCATGGGGCACTCAAGGGTGCGAGCTCGGTGGTGGGCTGTCTCTGGATGTTGACGTATCTCTGGCATCGATCATACTTTTTGACATATTCAGTCGAATCACGATGCATCGTTGGCCAGTAATATCTCTGGTGGAGTAGCTTGTGGGATAAAGATCTAGCCCCCAAATGGTTTCTGCAAATCCCCTCATGTACTTCCCACAAGGCGTAGTCAGCTTCCGAGGGCCGGAGACATTTCAAGAGGGGCAAGGAGTATGATCTTTTGTACAATTTGCCCTCATAAAGGATGTACCGGGAGGCTTGATTTCGGAGCTTCCGAGCCTCCTTCGCATCCTGGGGGAGAACTCCATCTCTAAGATAGGTTATCAGCGGGTCGACCCAGCTGGGCTCGTGGTCGATCTCCATTACGGGCCACGATTCTTCTGTACTCGGGTGTTTTAGAACTTCAAAGAGGATGCCTTTGGGCAATTTGACCGAAGCCGATGTCGCCAGCTTGGAGAGAAGATCGGCTCTGGTATTCTCCAACCTTGGAATCTGTCTAATGTTGAAGCTGCTGAAGGTGGGGGTGAGCTCCTTTACCTTCTCAAGGTATCTGGCCATACTGTCCTCCCACGCTTCGTAACTCCCGCTGACTTGCCCCACCACCAATTGAGAGTCACTGTGCACCCGGAGCTGACTTATTCCTAGCTCTCTGGCAATCCTTAGTCCTGCGATTAGAGCTTCATATTCTGCTCCATTGTTTGTTGCGGGAAACTCGAAACGCAGAGCGTACTCCGTAATGACTCCCTCCGGACTGACCAAGATCAGGCCTGCACCTGCGCCCGACATGTTGGAAGATCCGTCCACATAGAGGGTCCAAAAGCGATCGGAGGGATTGGCCTCTTCGTTGGGGGAGTTCGGTTGAAACTTCAGGTCGTCAGCTTTGCTTTGCTCAGGTTCAGTCTCCTCTGGGATGGTGCACTCTACTATGAAATCTGTCAGTATTTGGGCCCTTACTGCTGGTCTAGGTCTGTAGTTGATGTCGAATTCCATGAGCTCGATCGCCCATTTTGCCATTCTTCCGGAGGTGTCAGCCCGGTGCAAAACCGCCTTGATCGGTTGATCGGTGAGTAGCGTCACGGTGTGCCCTTGAAAGTAGGGTCGGAGCCTCCGAGCTGCAACCAACAAGGCGTAGGTCAGTTTTTCTAATTTGATGTACCTGGTCTCGGCATCCCTCAGCGCGTGGCTAATGTAGTAGACTGGTTGCTGGACTTTCATTTTTTCTTTGACAAGGACGGCCGCGAGGGCCATGGGAGAGACCGCTAGGTATAAAAATAGTTCCTCCCCAGGTTCAGGCTTTGCCAACAGCGGGGGCGAGCTAAGGTAGCTTCTTAACTCTTCGAACGTCTGTTGGCACTCAGGGGTCCAACAGAAGTTCTTCGGCTGCTTGAGGGTTTGAAAGAAGGGCAAGCACCGTTCGGCCGACCTCGCGACGAAGCGATTAAGAGCCGCTATCCTCCCCGTGAGGCGCTGAACCTCTTTGATCGACTTTGGGGCGGTCATCTCCTGGATGGCGCGAATTTTCTCTGGATTGGCCTCAATCCCGCGCCCTAATACCATGAAGCCCAGGAACTTTCTTGAGGTTACTCCGAAAGCGCATTTAGTTGGGTTTAGCTTCATTCTATACTTTCGGAGAGCGTCAAAGGTCTCCTCGAGGTCGGCAACATGATTTCTGGAAGACTTGCTTTTTACGAGCATATCGTCCACGTAGACCTCCATGTTTCGGCCGATCTGCTCTTTGAAGATTTTGTTCACCAACCGTTGGTAGGTTGCGCCCGCATTCTTGAGGCCGAAAGGCATGACCCTGTAACAGTAAAGGCCACGATTAGTGATGAAAGCTGTCTTATCTTCATCTTCCGGCGCCATTCTAATTTGATTATAGCCGGAGAATGCATCCATGAAGGTGAGGAGCTCATGGCCAGAGGTCGCGTCCACCAGTTGATCAATTCTGGAAAGGGGATAGCTATCCTTCGGACAAGCCTTATTCAGCTTTTTGAAGTCTATGCACATCCTCCACTTGCCGTTTACCTTTTTGACCAGGACAACGTTGGAAATCCAGTCAGGATAATTGACTTCCTTAATGAATCTGGCCTTGAGGAGCTTATCCACTTCCTCGGCTATCGCCTTCTGCCTCTCCGGAGCATGACTTCGGATTTTCTCTTTCGTCGGTCGATGTTTTGGATCGACGGCCAGATGATGCTCCATGACTTCCGTGTCAATCCCCGGCATGTCTGCTGGAACCCAAGCGAAAATATCCGCATTCTTTTGTAGAAGATCAATGAGACGCGTCCGCACCTCCTCTCTCAGGTTGGAGCCAATTAGCGCCACATGCTCCGCGTTCCCATCATTC
This sequence comes from Elaeis guineensis, assembly GCF_000442705.2. NCBI lineage: Eukaryota > Viridiplantae > Streptophyta > Magnoliopsida > Arecales > Arecaceae > Elaeis > Elaeis guineensis. The sequence goes on from NC_025993.2 coordinate 88,670,332, forward strand.
AAAGGGATTGGTACCAGATCTTTGATTGGGCCGTCCCTTTCTTCGGTGAGGTCATCGCGAGCATCTAGTCCATCGACGGAACAGGGGTCAGCCTGATCGCTTCTTTGCAAGGCGATGTTGTAGCAGTGTCTGGCCAGGGCTTGGTCTCCCCGGACCTCTCCGATCTCCTGGTTGGTGGGGAACTTCAACTTTAAATGGTAGGTCAAAACGACAGCTCGGAGAGCATTGAGGCCGGGTCGGTCAAGGATTGCATTGTAAGCGGATGGCACCTTCACCACCAAGAAATTCACCAGAGCCCTGGATTGCTTTGGATATTGACCCGCGGCCACAGTCAAAGCTATCATTCCTTCCGTCGGAACGGCGTCACCGGTAAACCCTACCAGGGGGAGCAAATCGGCCTCAGATGACCGCCAAGAGCGGATATTCTTGAAAAGACGTCGTAGAATAAGATATCGGCCGAACTTTCGTTGTCGACAAGAATGCGACAGACGTCGTAATTTGCTATATTCAAGGAAACTACGACTGCATCGTTATGAGGGAATTGGACTCCCCGAGTGTCTTCTTCGGTAAAGGTTATGGGTTCTTCAACCTTTTGCCGCTTGGGGGATACAGCCGGTGTGTTGGTTGCCTCCCGTCGGGATCCCCCGAAATGGTATTGACAGAATCCGATAGAGGTCGATCATCCGGCCACTCCTTGTCGGCGACCATAGCCGGAGGTAGTTGTGCGAATGCCTCACGAGAAGGCATCAGATGAGGAAAGGAGGAGTGGGTGCCGGATAAGATGACCGGAGGTGGATCTGTTGAGCGCTCCTTTAAGAACAAGGGTATTGCGAAGACACAGCCCCTTCCTCTAGCGTCAATCCTGTTGGTGCAAAAATCCGCTTGCGCCGGAGAAGCTGGAGTCGAAAAAGTCGCGGTCGCCGCCGGGACCTGCAAAGGAAGTCTAAACCGGAGGTGGGGTTGCTCCGGCAAGACCCTCCGACGCTCAAGTCAGTTCTCTGCCTCAACAAGAATGGAGTGCTCGAACGGAGAATTTAGCAGAGTTTTTAGATGAAAGATGAGAGCTTATTGAATAACGTATCTGGGGCCCCCTTTTATAGGCGGAGGGGGCAACAAATTGATGGCGACGTCTGCAACTGTCTGGTAATGGGCCGCCCAGAGTCAGGAGGAATTTATTGCGGAGGGTAGTAGAGTGGGATCGTGGCTATTGCCGTGGCTCGCCACGTGGAATCAGTTACGGGGAGTGGAGCGACGTCCGCTGTCGTGACTCGTCAGGGAATGATGGAATCGCACAGGATCCGCCGCAGGGAGTGAAGCAAAATCGTGGCTGTTAATACGGCCTGTCAGGGAGTAATGGAGTTGCGTAGGGTTCGCCGCAGGGAGTGGAGCAGTGTTGTCCATTACTGTGGCCTGCCAGGGGGTCCAGACTGGTCGGCCAAAGTTCGGTTAGAGTCGGTAGCGAGGTCCGATACCCGTAGGAGTTTGGGCGAATAGAAGATGGAGTCTGGCTTCCGTAGGAGTCCGGACGAAGTCTACTTGCAGTTGGGGTCGTGGACGGAGTCCGACTCCCGTAGGAGTCCGGACGAAGTCTACTTGCAGTTGGGGTCGTGGGCGGAGTCCGGCTCCCGTGGGAGTCCAGACCAAGTCTGTCTGCAGCCATTGGAGTCGAGGGCGAAGCCCGACTCCCGTAGGAGTCCGAGCGGAGTCTTCCTGCAATTAAAGTCAAAGGCGAAGTCCGGCTCCCGTAGGAGTCCGGACAGGGCTTACCAGCAGTTGATGTTGAGGACGGGGTCCGGCTCCCGTAGGAGTCCGGGCGGAGTCTACTTGCAGTTGAAGTTGTCGACGAAGCCCGGCTCCCGTAGGAGTCCGGGCGAAGTCTCCCTTGAGGTTGGAGTCATGGGCGGAGCCCGGCTCCCGTAGGAGTCCGATCGGAGCCCTCCTGGAGTTGATGTTGCTGAGGACTTCGACTGTGGGTATTTTATGCCCAACAGGACCAATCAGTTGCGATGTCTATGATGATGGGCAGACTTTTGAAGAATGACCTCAAAAAGTCATTGACAAAGATCTATCCTCGAGATTATCCTAACATGTTGGCATGGATAGAGAAGTACATCCACATGGAGGAGGTCTTCGTCGAAGATGATGTCCCCACTAGTTTTATTGCAGTGTAAGGATATAATAAGGAGTGCTTCCCGAGGAGGGAGGTGAGAACCCGACAGCACTCCAGATCTCCATTTCGAAAGTGGAAAAATGAGACTCCTCCTCAGAACTGCTGAACTCGGAGCCCACAGAGAAGGAATCGGTGCACCTTACCACTGAGGAGATATACTAACTACACTCCACTGAATGCACTGAGGACGTAGGTACTAATAGAAATAAGGAGACAACTCCCAGAGTCGAGGAGGCTTCGGACATTCCCAAATAGGAGGAACCCTAATAAATACTGCCTGCATCACCGCAACCATGGCCATGATACAGAGGAGTGTATCCAACTTCAAGATGAGATCAAAGACTTTATCAGACATGGCCATCTTGATTAGTTTATCCTTCAAAGGTGGGAGTGGTCAGAAAGGTAGTGGAGATCCCCTCAACTGGCATAGCAACCATGACGGGCAGAACCGCTGGAAGACCAACCCCCAGTCGGCGTAATCAACACCATTACTAGGGGTCATGGTTCTGGAGGACTCGATGGTGATGAGGAAGCAGTGAAAAGGCAGAGGATCGGGGAGCTGATAACTTTCACTGAAGAGGATACCCTAGAAATTCAGTTTCTACACAACGATGCAGTCATTATAAATTTAAATATTGCAAACTCTAATGTACGTCGTATCTTGATAGATAATGAAAGCTCTATCGATGTCTTATTTTATGATGCTTTCTCGAAGATGGGAATAACAGATAATCAGCTGGAGAGGATAAACTCTTCACTTGTCAGATTTATCGAGGATGCTATCCCCATCGAATGAGTCATCACCTTGCTCATGAAAGTAGGTCGATTCCCCATCCAGGCCATTGCCCAAGTCGACTTCTCGATCGTCAGAGCACCCTCGGCGTACAATGCTATCCTCGACTGATCAGGTCTGAATGCACTCCAAGCTATCGTCTTTACCTATCATCTGAAGATGAAGTTCCTGATGGCATATGAGTTGGAGAAGTCCACATAGATCAAGACCTGGTGTGTCATTGCTACAGCATCGCTCTCAAAAGAGGTCGATCGATTGAGTCATACTCGGTTGAGGGACTAGATACCCGCGATGAGCTGACTGAGGAACATGGAGAACCCGTCGAGGACCTCATCCCAATTCCTTTGGTGGATGGAAACCTAGAGCACATGGTCTAGATCGGGTCAAATTTGGATCAAGTAATGAAAGACCAGCTAAGCTCCTTTTTGCAGGCAAACTCAGACATCTTCGCTTCGACACCAGCAGACATGCCGAGAATTGATCCCTTAATGATCATGGACTAATTGAACGTGAATCCAAACCACCGCTCCTCCAGTAAAAGAAGAGAAGTTTTGCATCAGATCGATAGAAGGCGATGGCTAAAGAGATGGATAAGCTACTGCATATAGGTTTCATCAATGAGACAACCTACCTGGAGTGGATAGCCAATGTGGTCATGGTGAAGAAGACAAATGAATAATGGCGAATCTGCATTGACTTCACTGACTTGAATAAAGTCTGTTCAAAAGATAGCTACCCCCTACTGAGGATTGATCAGCTGATTGATGTTACATCAGATCATGAGCTCCTATCCTTCATGGATGCCTTCTCTGGCTATAATCAAATCTGGATAGCACCTAAAGATGAGGACAAAATTTTTTTTATTACTGATCGAGGTCTCTTCTATTACAAGGTTATACCCTTTGGCCTAAAAAATATAGGTACGACCTATCAGCACCTTATAAATAAAATCTTCAAGGATCAGATTGAGTGCAACATGAAAGTATATGTGGATGACATGCTCATCAAAAGCCAATCTGTGGAGACCTACATTTACGACCTCGAAGAAGCCATTGCCACCCTGCAAAAGTACAAGATGAAGCTAAATCTGACCAAGTGTACTTTCAAAGTGACCTCTGGAAAGTTCTTAGGCTTCATAGTCTCCAGCCGAGGAATAAAGACTAATCTAGAAAAAAGCAAGGTTGTGCAGGAGATGACTCCCCTAAGGACAATCAAGGAGGTGCAACGCTTAATGGGAAGAGTTGCTGCTTTGAACTGGTTTGTCTCGAGATCGACCGAGCAATGCTTACCCTTTTTTCAAGTCTTGAAGCAGTCAAAGGATTTTCTATAGACCAAGGAGTGTCAAAAGGCTCTCACCGACCTCAAGGACTACCTTGGCTCCGCCCCGCTGCTTGGTAAGCCTGATCCCGATGAAGAATTATATTTATACCTCATGGTTTTGCCTGTTGCTGTGAGTGCAGTACTAGTACAAGAGTAGGACAAAATTCAAAAATTAGTCTACTACATCAGTTGAATCCTAAGAGACACAGAGACCTGATATTCAAAATTAGAGAAGCTAGCTTACTTCTGACTAACCAACCAATAAAAAGCATCCTCCATTGGCTCGATACATCCAAATGGATTGCAAAGTAGGCAGTCGAGCTTTTCGAGTTTGACATCCTATACAAACCCTAGCCATCCATCAAGGCTCAGATCTTGGCTGACTTTGTAGCCAAGTGCATTATCCCGGATGAGCTAGCTAAATGGGAAGAAGTTGAGTCCCAAGTTCCAACTGACTAGGGGCCTTCAGAAACTAATGGTGACTCCTAGGTGATGTATGTTGACAGCTTGTCCAATTCTACAGGATTTGAAGTAGGACTAATCTTTACGAGTCCAGAAGGAATGATTGTCGAGTATATCTTGTGCTTCAAGTTCCTAGCTACAAACAATGAGGTTAAATATGAAGCCTTAGCCGTTGGGCTCCAAATAGCTAGAGAACTAAGGATACAAAATTTGAAGGCTTGCAGCGACTCTCAGTTAGTTGTCAGACACATTCAGAGCCATTATGAGGCCCAAGGAGACAACATGGTTAAGTACCTCTAGAAAATCAAAGACTTGGCATCTGTATTCAACATATTTGAAATTCCACAGGTACCCAGATTGGAGAACTCAAGGGCCAACCTATTGTCCAAGTTAGTGGCGTCGGGACCATCTGAGTTACCCAATCAAACTTTGTTTGAAGTGATGAGCCGACCAAGCATCGAAGAGCCGACAACAGTACTATAGATTGATGAGGAGTCCTTATGGATTGATCCACTAGCCAGCTATCTCAGAGATGGGATACTATCGGTAGATCGAAAGGAAGCTTGAAAAATAAGGTATTAGTTAGCTAGATATCTCCTCCATGAGGAAAATCTATACAAGAGGTCTTACTTCTTACCTCTTCTAAAATGTCTGCGGCCATCTGAAGCTGACTATGCACTCAGAAAGGTACATGAAGGTATTTGCGAAAGCCACATTGGCAAAAGGGCATTGGCTTATCAACTTCTTCGATAGGGCTACTATTGGCTGACTATGCAAAAAGATTTTGAGAACTACATCATACGGTGTGACAAGTGCCAAAAAAATTCTAATATACAATGACTGTCTGCGGTATTGATCACTCCCATCTATACCCCCTAGCCCTTTGCACAATGGGGGATGGACATCCTTGGTCCATTTCTACTGGCATCAGGTCAGTGCAAGTTTCTGCTCGTCACCATAGATTATTTTACTAAATAGGTGGAAGCCGAACCGCTAGTTTATGTCAAGAAGCAAGGATGACAAACTTCTCTAGAAATCGATCATACATCGGTTTTATTAGAAAATAGATGGGGTTGCATGCATAGATTTCAAAATTGATTTTGAAATAGCGAAAGTCGATCTAGATTAAATTTCTTAACCCTACATGCAATAGATCATATGTAATTCCATCCGTGCTCAGATCTTAAACATGCATATAATCTGAAAAAAAAAATTAAGATCGGATCTCAATACCTTTGTGCGAGTGGAACTACACCGTAATTGATGATCATGGAGCTAAATGGTTCTCTAGTCGTGTACGTACCCGACCTCCATAGGTATCCATACGAAAACTCACTCTGATTAGAAGTGAGATGATTTTCTCGAAGTGCTAGTTCTCTTGCAAAGATCTCCTCTTTGATGGCTGATCTAGTTCTCTCTTAGATCTCACAGACTCCCTTGAGAACTAAGAAGAACAGGGAGGAAGAAAAGGAGGAAGAAGGCTAGATGTGAGAGCAAAATTTTTTCTCTCAATTTTTCTCATTTTCTCATACTTAAGGCATCCAACTTTTGGACTCTATTTATAAGGGAGCACAGGGAATTAGGGTTTTGGGATGCCACCATCTTTCACATGCCACACAAGGGGCATTCAAAAATTTTTAATGCAAAAGGGAGGAGTGGCGTGAGAAAGAAATCAGATCTGATTCTTTCTCACTTGCACTCCTTTCTCAATATGCACAAGAAATTAGTTGGCACCATAAAAATTCCATATATCCCTTGATTAGTTGCCCTTCTTATCTTTATCTTCTTGATTTGAATCAAATTCAAAATAGAAAGGAGATAAGGAGATGAGTCATGAAGAGTGCCGCCCCATCCCTTCTTGTGCCCACTTTCTTTTAGGCAAAATGTCTCATGCTAAACTCTTTAGTGTGAAATAATATTGGCATGGAATCCTAGGATGTGTGCAAGGGAGAGAGTCCTAGGGAGTTTGGACTCTGGATTTTCTATTTTGGTTTAAACCAAATCAGATTTGGTTTAATCCAAAGAGAGAATGGAACCAAATCAAATTAGGAACCCAATCTCCTCAATCAAATCCTAATCTAATTAAGAATTAACTGAACTCAAATCTTGATTAAATTAAGAATTATTCTCTCTCACAATTAGACTTGATCCAATCAAACCCAATCCAAGTCAAAATAAATTTAATTTAATTAGACTTGATCCAAACCTCATTGCTCAATCAAATTAAGCCAATTAACAATCTAATTACTAATTAATCCTTCTATTATTTACTAACACTTAGTGAATTACATAATTACAACTTTTACATAAGGTTAATTATCAATCACATTGACGATTTTATCCTTTAATGATTCATAATTGTTAATCAACCATCTGATCGGACTAGTATCTCTTTTGTGGGTGACCCCATAGGTTCTATTTTTTTTAGTAGTGAGATATATCATGATCTCCATCATAATATCGTTGAAACTTTTTTCGATGGATTGGAACAATTCCAACTCTGCCCTTTGAGAGTCATCGATCATCAAGATGATGCTCGATGAATCCCACAATCCATCAGCGACATCTAGCAATATGTAGTGGCAACCCAACAGAATGAAAGTATGAACCCTTAGGTGAGTTACCATGTGATTCAATCTTTCTATCATGAGTTTCAACTTGATGGAGATCTTGGAGAACTCATCAAACTCTGTCATCAATCATATGCTAGATTGGCTCGACTTGAATTCACTTGTGAATCCCGTAGAAACTCTTTTCTAGTATTTACACTTGCTTCAATCAAAGACTTTCTGAACTCAGTCTCGTGAATCACATAAGACTTCTCTTTTTCTGTCAAGATCGATAGATTCCATCTAGGTACATCTTACTCCTAATAGTGAATCTAAACCTACTGAAGTCAACATACACAGCAAGGATCTGAATGGCTAAGGATCAAGAAAATATGCAGTGAAATTCAGTAGCCTTGCTGTGAATAGCCGATGATACCACAGGTCAAAGGACTACTCACACTACTATAGTATCAAGAAGATCAATAACGAGTGAGAAGATATCCAAATGGTTTTTCATATTGATCATGCTTAGTGCAAGTTATTCTCTAACAACACTCTCACCTCGGTATCCCTACACTACAGACTCGAGACTCATCTGCCTAGAAGGGAGGTGCTCCATGCATCGATCTCAAATGGATTGATCACTGTCCTCCATGATGATCTTTCAATCGAAAGTATTTAAAAAATAATCACTAATAATGTATGTCTTAAATTTTTAATACTTTAAAAATATACAAAATTATCTTTATTAATTTCTAGAATAAATCATAGATACATAAATATGATTGGAATAAAATTATCTTTTATTAATAATAAAAATTTTAGAAATATAAAAATGAGCTCTGGAGTTACATAATGTGTCAGCCAATGATTGACTTCTAGGGTATACTTCTAACAAACTCTCACTTGATCTAAAGCCAATTGGCCATATACTTAAAATGCATCTTCTTAATGTGAGCTTCGATCTTCTGCTGGCTGAGAGGCTTGATCAGCAGATCCATCATGTTTTGCGTGAAGTTGACTCTCTGCATCTCGATAAATTTTTTTTTGAGATATTCGTTTATGATGTGAGACTGCCGCTCTATATGCTTGGACTTCTGATAAGATCTAGGTTCCTTAGTGAGGGCTATGGCGTCGTTGTTGTCGCAGTGCAGTGTAATGACATCCGATGGCAGCACACCCAGCTCTGCAACAAACTTCTTGAACTAGAATGCTTCCTTAGTAGCTTAAGAGGTGGCAATGTACTCATCTTCCATGGTCTAATCTACAATGACCGACTGCTTGAAACTCTCCTGACTAACCGATCCTCCATTATATAAAAAAATACATCTCGATGTAGACTTTCTATCATCGACATCAGATATGAAGTTTGAATTAGTGTATCCCTCTACTTTCAGCTCCGATCCTCCATTAAAGATCAAAAATAAATTCTTAGTCCTTCTCAAGTACTTAAGGATATTCTTTACAGCAATTCAATGCTCTTCACCTGGATTCACCTGATATCTGCTCGTGACACTCACGATAAAAACTATATTAGGTCATATATTAACATGACATACATGAGACTTCCTATTGCCGAAGCATAAGGGATCTTGCTCATGTGCTGGATCTCCTTAAGTGTGTCAGGGCACCTCTACTTGGAGAGATGAATGCCATGCCTAAGGGGCAAGAGATCCCTCTTCAAATTTTCTATGTTGACCTCTTCAGCACCTCCTCTATATACATATGTTGTGAGAGTCCTATCATTCTCTTAGATCTATCTTTATATATCTTTATACCAAGAATGTAGGAAGCTTTCCCTAGGTCTTTCATGGCGAACTCTTTTGACAACTATACTTTGATCGATGTCAGCATGGAAATATCATTTCTAATCAGGAGGATATCATCTATGTACAATACGAGGAATATGACAGTGCTCCCACTGATCTTTTTGTACACACACAGCTCTTCCTCATTTTTGATGAAATCAAATATTTTGATCACATCATTAAAATGAGTGTTCCAACTCTGAGATGCTTGTTTGAGTCCATATATGGACCTTTACAGCTTGCAGACCTTATGATCACTATTACTGAATGTGAAACCCAAAGGCTACTTCATATAGATATTTTTCTCAAGATATTCATTTAGGAAAATAGTTTTCACATCCATCTACTAAATTTCATAATCATGAAAAGCTACAACCACAAGCAGAGTCTGGAAAGATTTCAATATGGCTACGAACAAAAAAGTTTTTTGATAGTCAATACCTTCACGTTGACTATAACTTTTCACAACCAGTCTTGTCTTATAAGTCTCTATCTAACCATCCGACCTAATTTTTCTCTTATAAATCTATTTACACCTGATAGGTATGATACCTTCAGGTGGATCTACTAAGATCCAAACCTGATTGGAATGCAAAGAGTCAATTTCTGATTTTATCGCTTCTATCCATTTCTCAGAGTCAACATCTAACATCGCCTCACCTTAGGTCTTGGAATCATTCCTAATATCCCTATCTTCTACAAGAAACTCTTCCTCTAGATCTTCTGTAAGAATACCTAAATACCTTTTAGGAGGATGAAAGATCCTACTTGATCTATGAGGTGGAGGAGGTACCACATCCACTGGCTCACTACTGCGTTCAGGTTCTTGGACTCGATGCTTTTAGAAACCTTCTCTTCGAGCTTAATCTTCCTCCCACTACCTTCATTTTGGATAATTTTTTTTTTCAAAAAGATGACATGATGGCTCATAATCATATTGCGATCCTCAGGAAGATAGAAGTAGTATCCCATGGATTTCTTAGGATATCCTATAAAATGAATCCTAAAAGATCTAGCCTCTAACTTGTTCGCCTGCTATCGCTTGACATAGGTCGGACATCCCCAAATCTTGAGATAACAAAAAGTTAGCTTCTTACCATGCCATAACTTATATGGTGTGGAAGGAATGGATTTAGAGAGAATTCTATTCAAAAGATAAATTGTAGAAAGTAACGCATGTCCCTAGAGAAAGATAGGAAGATTTGTGAAGCTCATCATAGATCAGACCATATCTAATAGAATCCGATTTCTCCTTTCAAATATCCCATGGAGCTGAGGTATCTTTGGAGGTATCCATTGTGAGATTATGCCGTTATCCTTGAGATAGGCCTAAAATTCTCCACTAAGGTATTCCTCTCCTCGATCCGATCGAAGAAACTTTATGAGTTTTTCGATCTGCTTTTTTACTTCATATCTGAGCTCTTTGAAATTTTCAAAAGCTTCAAACTTATGGTGCATCAAATACATAAATTTATATCATGAGAAATCATCGGTAAAGATTATGAAATAGATATAGCGACCCCTGGTCTGTACATCAAATAGACCACACACAGTAGTGTGCACCAGGGCTAATATCTCAGTGGCTCCTTTTTCATATCCCACAAAAGGTAGCTTGATCATTTTTTCTTGAAGACAGGACTCACAAATAGGATAAGATTTGAAAGTCAATGGCCTGAGAAGGCCATCTTTCTCCAGTTTGTTGAGTCTATCCTCTCCTATATAGCCTAGCCTAAGGAACTACAGATACTTTTGGCTAATCTTATCTCTAAATCTCTTAGATCCTATGACACTCATAGTTTGCTCATTAATATTAACACTGGCATCTACATGCAAATGATAAAGATCGTCAATCAAGAAAGCATGTACAATAACTTTATTTCTAAAATAAATTATATACATATCTTTATTGAAATAGAAATTATAGTTATCCTATGCCAGCACAGAGATAGAAATCAAATTTCTATTGACTATAGTATAAAATAGCAGTCTTTCAAAATTAAATTAACTCCTAATGGTAGTCACAGAAGGTAGGTCTCGACGGTCACAGCAACAACTCTTGCTCCATTATCGATTCAGAGAGTGATCTCGCCTTTCTTCAGTCCTCTAACTTCTTCCAGACTCTCCATAGAAGTGCACAAATGAGCACTTGAACCAGAATCTAGAATGCAACTAGAAGAAAAAAAAATCGTTAGATTAGTTTTAAGTACAAATAAATCAGATGTACCTTCAGAAGACCCATCCTTCTTTCTGTTCTTCATGCTTGTCAGGTAGGCTAGACAGTTCCTTCTCTAGTGGCCTTCGATATTATAATAGAAATATTTTTTCTTATCACTGACCTTCTTTGGAACCTCTTTCTTGGACTTGATCTCGCTCTTTTGCTTTTTGCAGGCTTCTTCTTCTTCTTAAAAGAAGACTTTCTCTTAGAGAAAGTTTGCTTCACAGTCAGAATCGTACCCCTTGAATCTTTCAAAGTATCCTTGGCTGTTACCAACATGTTCAGCAATTCAAGCTAAGTGCTATCAATTTTATTCATATGGTAGTTTATGATGAACTGTCCAAATGAATCAGAAAGAGACTGGAGGATCAAATCCATATGTAATTCTTTATCCATCGTCATCTCGAGCTTTGAAAGCTCTTCGATGTCTTTGATCATTGTCAAACAATGATCATTGATGGACTGTCCATCATGCATCTTCGCTCTGAAAAATCTACGGGAGACTTTAAAGCGAGCTGTGTGACTTTGCTCACCATACAACTCTTATAGGTGAGTCAACATGTCCTTGGCGGTCCGCATATCTTCCTGTTGGTGCTGAAGATCATTTGACATGAATGCTAGAATATAGCACTTCACCCTATTATCTTCATCCATCTACTTCTCAAGTGCATCTCATTGATCAGGGGATGGATGAGCTAGCAATACAGGTGCATTCTGATCTAGAACATGGGTTAACTTTTCAAAATTAAGAATAATTCTCAAGTTTCTGAGCCAGTCTTTGTAGTTTGTCTCGATCAACCTATTGATGTCAAGATTCAGGCTAAAGAGTTTGAACTCGACATGATTATCTGTAGAGAAAATAGTTTTTAATTAGATGTTTGTACTTGTTAAATATTTATTCTAAAGATTTTAAAAATAAATAAGGCTTCGACTATTTTTTCGAATCTCTCACACTCCTCGAGTGGAGAAATAGAAAACTATATATGATCAATTTTTAGTGGGTACTGTGGTCTCACTGATCCATACACACCTCATCTAACAGTTATTGGTAAGCATAGATCAATGAGTGGACAATACTTTATCCATTGCTTTACTAAGCATGATGCAGCAGGTTCGGTCTCTAAGTCCTGTGACCTCACTTAATAGTTATTGACACATTTTTTAGTTAAGTCAAACCTATCATTCACCAGCAGACACAAAATCATCATTGGGTCTCTCACCTAACAGTTATTGGGTCCAACCCCATCTTTATCCTGAAGCATCTAATGTCAATAGAGTCATTATACTTTTTTGATACAACCGAACCACTATAACCAGTGAAAATGATCAATGTCAGAAAGGCATCCGCATCTCTACAATAGTGGAAGACCACTATGTTGAGAAATATGTCTCAAAAGTCAATCGTCAATCTATTGACAGTTGAGCAACCTTGTATTGTAATTGATTTGTTAATAAATAAAATATATTTTTGATATTTTCGTCATAAGTTTTAATCTTCTAATGAACTTCGTTGTTATGATGAAGTTTTTAGGACTATTTAGGTTCGATAAAGAGAGGATTTATCGATTAGTCCTTAAAACTGTTCATGATCAAATGATAGGTTTTTAATAAGGACGATGCCTCTATCGAGCATAGGTCACTGTAGGCCATATGGATTGATTGTCCTCTTAACCAAGGAGTGTGGAGACACTGGTATGACATACAGGTGAGATATAAGGATACATCATCATTGAATGTGACCAACTCCAGAGCATTCTGCTATCGAAAATATCTCTGATGGGATATAGGTATAAGTATCCTTTAGACCTCAGATCGCCTCAGTGACTTACAAGCAACTCACTGTGCTTTGGTACTGGACTAACTGAATTTTTAATTCAGTGATGGAAGGCTTATAGGCATAGTCAAATACTTGTGACATCAGAGTGGGATCGAGATGGGATTGATCACTCCAAGAGTTAGAGAAGAATGAGTCACTTATTTCAATTTAGCAAAACTTTGGCCAGGATAATCCATCAGATGGATTTGATATTTTGAAATACAGTGTGAACAACCTAATCAGAGTTGATAGTTGAACTCTGAGGTATCCTATGAGCATTTTGATCAAGGAGATGAATTATATAGAAACTATTTCTGTATGGGTTCTAAGAATATTGTTCTACACATTCGATCTATCTGGCTGTCAGGTACCATTGCTAGATGGTCACTTTGATTGGTATAAAAATTTATTTCTGTACTATTGACTTAGGTTCGAACCTATGAGATCACACAAATTAGAGTTTACGATCTGATCGGATGGTTGATCAACGATTAAGAATTATTCTAGGGTTAAACAACCAATACGATTGACATTTAACCTAGTGCAAGTGTTGCAGGAGGATCGATTAGCAATTCGATTGCTAATTGACTTAATTTGATTAAGCCAATGGGCTGAGATTAAGTCTAATTGAATATGATTTAATTAGATTTAGTTTGGACTTGATTGGATCAAGTCCAATTGATTTATTGGATAAGCCAAGTGCAAGGAAAAACTAGTCCTAGTTCAAATAGGACTTAGGTCAACCTAATTTTTAATTTGATTAAAAAATTAAATCAAATTTAAATTTAATTTAATATGATTAAACTAGACTCTTAATTAGATTAATACTTATTTTAATTAGGTTGATTTGATTTTGGTTTGATTTAGTTTGAGAAATCAAATTTGAACAAGTCATAAATTGAATCTTAGTAAGACTAGGATTCTACCTTGCGCCACCTTAGCCCCCACGCCCACTCTCTCTTATCCCACGCCTACTCTCTCTTATTTTGTGTGACAAAAACCTCTCTCCCAGGTCTTCACACATGCCCAAAACTTTTCTCTCTTTCTCTCTTACATGGAATGTGGTTGTGGATCATGTCAAAGTAGGAATTATTTTGGATTTCAAATTCTATGAGATAGAGTTTTAGGAAATCAAAACTCTTTCCTTATGGTACTGATTTTATCCAATTTTTTTTTGAGATTTTTGTGGCTTTTATGACATATAATATGCATCCTTTGCTGATAGTCCACAGTAGAAAAAGAAGGAGGGGACACCCAAGAGTTGGGCGCCCCTTGTCTTGCATTGTTTGGATAATCTTTGACTAGGTATTTGACCTAGATAAGGACTCTTCATATCTCTCTATTTAAAATAAATTTTTTCATGAAATTTTTGTAAAACATAGAGCATTGAGAGACCTTTGGGGCATCCAAAAATCAAGGAGAAAGAGTCTTAGGGTATGGATATCTAATAGATACAAAACTAGGTGTCTGGGTTAGATCAAAGAGAAGAAAAAGAGGATCTTCTTCTAAAGTTGCTGGGTTCATCTCTTCCCTCCCTCTATCTTTAAGTTTTCTGAAAGAGTCTCATCTAAAACTCCTTCTCCTACTTCTCATCTTTGGAAGAGTCTAAATCAAGAAGAAGGAGGTATCTGATCGACCATCGAAGAAGGATCAGTGCAGTACTAGCATACTGTGCTGATTTTCTGGACCAAAACTTCTGATCGTGATTCGTGGGCTCGTGTGGATGACTCCTAGAGGTTGGACGTGTGTGCAACTCACAATATCATCTTCAAGTCCAGATCAGCAAAGTTAGAATATCTAACTTTCAAGATAATAGATCTAATCTATTATGTTTTACATACATTAGATGTAGTATAGAAACATGTTGATATGATCAACATATAGTTCTTGCTCTTTATATTTTAATTTTTGATTTAATACCATGTAATAATCATGTAATAGGATCTTAGATCTAGAAATTTTCTAATTTTATAAGATAAATTTTGATTTATTTTAGCCTTCCACTGTCTGATCTTGAAAAAGTTTCAAGATCTAACCCTGAAACCCTAGATCTGGTTCCATCAATTGGTATCAGAGTCTAGGTTATTTATTACATGATTATTTATATATACTTAGATTATTTTTTAAATTAGATCTAATTTATAATCTGATTGTTAAATCTAAAATTAAAATTTTTAGATCAATCATGAACTGTAGGTTGTCCTGCTGTAAGGTTTATCCCTTACAGTGCAAAGGTTGTCCTAGTTCGTGTAGATCTATCTTTAATCATAAATTTGTTAGATGTGATCTAGATTAAATTTATAATTTATTAGATTTAAAAAGTATTTAAATCTAAAATAAAATTTTTTTGTTAATAATTTTCATACAAAGAACCATCATATATTTATCTGAAAAATTTATGCAGTTTAAAGTTAAAATTATTTCAATTACATGAACCTGTTTAGATTAGATCTAAAGTAGTTTTATGCTTTTTTTTTACTTGCATTCTGATTATGAATCAAACATGAAACTTGGTTGGTAGAACCATGTTGTAAAAATATTTTACAAATATGAAAATTATTTTCAAAAAGCCGAACCCCAACCCTCAGCCTAAAACTTAATTGAGAATTAAGAAGTTATTTGATTAGGTTCTAGGATTGTGAATTGAAGAATCTAAGACACAAACCATAATATATTGGGTTAATGGGTTAGTGGGAATTAGGTCCATTAATTGGGTTAGCCCTAAGGTTAGATTAAAGATGGACTTAATTTGAGAATTGACTAAATCTAATTAATTGTTATCTTAGATTAGGTCAAAGATTCTCTAGATCAATTACAATAGTTGTAGTTGATCAAGTCCATATCTTTAACAAGAATCAGGTGATTTGATTCTTGGCTAAGCGGTCTAGCACGAACTATTAGGTTGATCTAATCAAAACTAAATAAATCAGTTGGTGTCTAAGGTAAATCAGACCGATGATTTTTAATTGACAGCCCACTTACCTGGCCATTTTTGATGGTGTCTAAGGTAAGCTTTGGTAGACCCTCCCATCGATCGAACTTACCTGGCCTCTTGGTGAAATTATATTTTGATCGGATCACTTAACTATTCGAGCTGACCCATGTCAGCTAGGTAAATCAGTGTGACTGATTTAGGTGCTCCTAGACCAACCTTTTAATGACCTCTGTTGGTGCAGAAATCTGTTCGTGCCGGAGAAGCTGGAGTTGGAGAAGCCGCGGTCGCCGCCGTCGGGACCTGCAAGGGAAGTCTAAACCGGAGGTGGGGTTGCTCCGGCAAGACCCTCCGACGCTCAAGTCAGTACTCTGCCTCAACAAGAATGGAGTGCTCGAACGGAGAATTTAGCAGAGTTTGGAGATAGAAAAAAGAGCTTAGAGAATAACGTATCTGGGTCCCCCTTTTATAGGCGGAGGAGGCAACGGATTGATGGCGACGTTTGTAACCGTCTGGTAGTGGGCCGCCCGTAGTCAGGAAAATTGATTGCAAAGGATAGTGGAGTAGACGCGTGGCCATCACGGAGGCTTGCCACGTGGAATCTGTTATGAGGGGTGGAGCAGCGTCTGTTGTCAGCGGATAAGAGAATCGCGCGGTATCCGTCGCAGGAGGTGGAGCAGGTGCGTGGCCGTCACTGTGGCCTGTCAGGGGATAGTGGAGCTGTGCGGAGTCCGCCACAGGAAGTGGAGCAGGGCGGCTATGGTCACTGCGGCCCGTCAGGGAATGATGGCACTGCGCGGAGTCCGCCACAGGAAGTGGAGCAGGGTTGTGGCCATTTTGGGGGCCTGTCAGGGGGCGTGGACCTGTCGATTGAAGCTCGGCTACGGTCGGAGCCCAGTTTCTGCTGAGGTCCGGGTGAGGTCCTCCTGGCGATAGAGGTCGTGAGCGGAGCCCGACTTCTGGGGGAGTCCGGGCAGAACCGTTCTGATGTCGGCGGGGGAGCCCGGCTCCCGTAGGAGTCCGGGCGGAACCATTCTGATGTCAGCGGTGGAGCCCGACTCCCGTAGGTGTCCGGGCGGAGCCATTCTGATGTCGGCGGTGGAGCCCGGCTCCCGTAGGAGTCGGGGTGGAGCTGCACCGATGTCGGTGCTGGCGGTGGAGCCCGGCTCCCGTAGGAGTCGGGGCGGAACCATTCTGATGTCGGCGGGGGAGCCCGGCTCCCGTAGGAGTCGGGGCGGAACCCTTCTGATGTCGGCGGTGGAGCCCGGCTCCCGTAGGAGTCCGGGCGGAGCCATCCTGATGTCGGCGGTGGAGCCCGGCTCCCGTAGGAGTCGGGGCGGAACCCTTCTGATGTCGGCGGTGGAGCCCGGCTCCCGTAGGAGTCCGGGCGGAGCTGCACTTGCTGATGTCGGTGCTGGCGGTGGAGCCCGGCTCCCGTAGGAGTCCGGGCGGAGCTGCACTTGCTGATATCGGTGCTGGCGGTGGAGCCCGACTCCCGTAGGAGTCGGGGCGGAACCATTCTGATGTCGGCGGGGGAGCCCGGCTCCCGTAGGAGTCGGGGCGGAACCCTTCTGATGTCGGCGGTGGAGCCCGGCTCCCGTAGGAGTCCGGGCGGAGCCATTCTGATGTCGGCGGTGGAGCCCGGCTCCCGTAGGAGTCCGGGCGGAGCTGCACTTGCTGATGTCGGTGTGGGTTTCGACTGTGGGTATTTTATACCCAACAACCTCCCTTAAGCTAACTTGGTGAAGCCAGTGGGAAGATCATGATAAGTTGGTTCATCTGACCTCCTCCTCTAAATCAATTAAATCTTCTAAAATTATTAGATCCTTAAAATAAAATAGTTATGGTGATAACTAGATCATAGCCTCCCATTAAGTGGATGATAATGGGTCCATCAGTTGGATAATCATTGGAGGCCTAAAGGCCTGGTGCTTATCGGCTGATGGAATTGTCATTCATAATATGATTTCTTGACTACATCTTTCTAAATGGTGGTTAGGTTAGCCAACTAAAGTTGGGCCAATCATTCATTGGCTAGATGGGCCAAGTATGGTCATGTTAATGGTTGGACCTAACCAGATCTTTTCAGTGGAGGCCAAAGCCTACTGATTAGGAACTGGGGCAAAATTAAAATTACTAAAAATTATTTAGAGAAATAATTAGTTATGAACCTACCCTTAGATGTACATGGGTTGGCCAACCAAAGTTGAACTTGTGTACAGTCTAAGTAGATTCTAGTACCCACTAAGGAATTAGAAAAATTCCTCGAATTGGAGGTAGAGGCTATCAATTTGACTAAAATAGTAAGAGAAATCTTTTGATTAAAGTCCAAATCTTTAGGTTTAATGAATCAATTACTAATTAGGTTATGGTTTTTTTTTGTATAGATATGACCACTTTCCTATCGCTCCGATCATTGTTGGACAATGATAAGTTGGTGGGATCCAACTTCGATAGCTGGTACCGAAAGTTGAAGATAGTCCTGAAGCATGAACGGATCCTATATATGATAACGGATTCTGTACCTGAGGAGCCAGCTGCCAATGCACGTGGAACAGTCAGAGACACTTACCAGAAGTGGCTCAGTGATCGAACCACGATGCGCTGCATCATGCTGGATGCCATGAGCGATGAGTTCAGTCACAGATTTGAGATGACTCAGTCAAAGGACATGCTTCAAGTGTTGGAGGATGCTTTTGGCACACCCGATGATGTGGAGAGGCACAAGACTAGTTGTGCCATCTTCAATGTCAAAATGCGGGATGGTGCCTCTATCACTGATCATGTATTGTACATGATCGAGCTGATGGAGCATTTGAGCAAGCTCAGCTTTCCCTTGCATGAGCAGCTTAGAAAAGATACAATACTGAACTTGCTGTCCAAGTCTTATCTCCCATTCCTCACTCATTATAGAATGACAAAGCCTGAAGTAAACTACCACGGGTTACTGGGGTTGCTTCAGAACTTTAAGAAGGATCACCAACTCCACAAGGAGTCGATGAACTTAGTGGGAGGTTCGTCTTCTGCTTCTCGACCCTTTAAGAAAGGGAAGAAGAATAAGAAGAAGAAAGTGAAGAAGGTGTAAGTTCCGACTGGGACATTTGTGCAGGACCAGACCATAAAGATCAAGCCCGATAAGAGTCAAGTTGAATGCTTCTTTTGTAAGAAGCGGGGACACTGAAAGAGGAACTATCCTTAGTACATTACCTCCCTGGATCCGAACAGGCAGAGAAAGAAGCAAGCTATTGCTGGGTAAGGTATTTATACGATAACTCCTTGCAATTTCTCTATTTGTGATATAACGACTGGATATTGGATACCGGTAGCCCTTACCATATTTGCAATTCATTGCAGGGGTTGTAGGTCAGTAGGAGATTCGAACAAGACGAGAGATTCCTAAATGTTAGAGATGAAAGACTAGTTCCAGTTCTAGCATTAGAAATCTTGAAACTTATATTTGAGTCCCATACCGTTGTTCTTAATGATTGTCATTTCTGTCTCAGTTTTTTTTTAAATATCATTTCTGTAGGCCTTCTGGCCAAAAATAATTATAAAATTTTAATAAAGAAACAAGTTTGTAATATCATTATGAATGGTGTTACTATTTTTTATGGACATTTGAACAATGGTATGTATATATTATCACAACCTGTTAACGTAGTCTATTCCACGGCAAGCACCCTAGATTACATAGTGTATCAGATATCTACTTATGGCACTGTAGGCTAGATCATATAAATAAGAACAGGATAAACAGGCTGACTCAAGAGGAAATCCTCGAAGTCAGTGATTGTGAATCACTTTCAACCTATGAATCATGTCTTCTTGGTAATATGACCAAGTCACCTTTTACTGAAAAAGGTGAGAGAGCTACTAAGCTCTTGGGTCTAGTACATACTGATGTATGCGGACCCATAAGCACAAGTACTCGAGGTAGATATTTCTACTTCATCACTTTCATGGATGATCTATCCAGATATGGATATGTCTATCTGATGAAACATAAGTCAGATTCATTTGAAATGTTCAAACGATTCTGAAATGAAGTAGAAAAATAAACTGGAAAAAGTATTAAAACTCTTCGGTCTGATCGAGGAGGAAAATATCTTTCTGATGAGTTTCTCATATATCTAAGAGAGAATGGGATTCTCTCCCAATGGACTCCTCCAGGAACACCACAGCATAATGGTGTGTCTGAAAGGAGAAATCGGACTCTGTTAGACATGATCCGATCCATGATGGGTTTTGCCAGCTTGTCGATATCCTTCTGGGGATATGCACTCAAATAGGTCTGTTATCTGTTAAATAGGGTTCCAAGTAAGTCTGTAATTAAGACTCCATATGAGATATGGACAGGGCATAAGCCAGCACTTTCATACTTTAGGATCTGGGGATGCCCGACCTATATCAAACGGTTAGTTACAGATAAACTTGAAACTAGGTCTGACAAATGCACATTCATAGGGTACCCCAAAGAGACCAAAGGATATTTTTTCTACCATGCTGATGAACAAAAGGTGTTCGTCAGCCTTAAGGCAACTTTTTTAGAAAAAGAGTTCTTTGGTGAAGGAATCGTTGCCTCTAAGATTGAACTTGATGAAGTTCAACAGGTAGAAGGATCGACACCAATAGCTGAACCTGAGTCGGATTTGATTAGATCAGATTTGGAGCTCAATGTATCTGCACCATTAAGGCGATCCGATAGAGTACCGTGTCAGCCGGACAGATACTATGGTTTCTAGGTCTGGGATGGTGATTCCATCGAACTCGATGAGAACGATGAGGATCCGATCACCTATATGGATGCAATGCAAAATCTGATTCTGAGAAATGGCTTGAAGTCATGCAATTCGAAATGGAGTCCATAAAGGTCAACGATGTATGGATAGTGGTTGACCCACCTGAAGGGGTTAAACCCATTGGGTGTAAATGGGTCTTCAAAAAGAAGAGAAGCGTAGACAGAAAGGTGGAGACCTATAAAGCCCGTCTGGTTGTCAAGGGATATCGTCAACGTTATGGTATTGACTATGATGAGACGTTCTCCCCTATGGCAATGCTCAAATTCATTCGGATAATGCTTGCAATAGCTATCCATCTGGATTATGAGATCTGATAGATGGATGTAAAGACAGCTTTTTTGAAAGGAGAGCTAATCGAAGAGGTGTATATGATACAACCTGAGGGGTTTACATCCACAGATGAGTCCAAGGTGTGCAAGCTTTAGAGATCCATTTATGGATTGAAACAAGCTTCTCAGAGTTGGAACATGCATTTTGAGAAGATGATCAAAATGTATGGCTTCGTTAAGAATGGAGAAGAGTCCTGCATCTATAAATGGGCAAATGATCCAGTTATGGTACTCCTTATCTTGTACATGGATGACATTCTCTTAATCGAGAATGACATCCCCACACTACAGGAAATAAAAGTTTGATTGTCATTGCAGTTCTCCATGAAGGACTTGGGTGAAGCATTCTACATCCCAGGGATGAAAATCTATAGGGATAGATCTAAAAGGATGCTTGGGTTATCCCAGTCCACGTACATAGACACTATGCTGAAGAGGTTCAGCATGGAGAATTCCAAGAAGAGCTATCTACCAATAGGCCATAGAATTTCTCTCTCTAAGAAGGATTGTCTGACAACTCCTGAAGAGAGAGAGCATATGAGTAGAGTTTCATATGCTTCGACCGTGGGATCTATCATGTACGCCATGATATGTACAAGGCCAAATATGGCATACTCACTTGGAGTAGTGTGTAGATACCAATCTGATCCTGGAGAAAATCACTTGAAAGTGGTTAAAGCCATCCTTAAGTATTTGAGAAATACTAAGGACCAATGGTTGATTTTTGACGAGTCAAATCTGAAACTTGTGGGGTTCACAGACTCCAGCTTTCAATCTTATCATGATGATAGTAGAAGCATGTCGGGTTATATTTTTACTCTGAATGGTGGAGCCATCTACTGGAAGAGTTTCAAGCAGCATACTGTGACAGACTCTATTTGTGAGGTGGAGTACATCACAACATCGGATGCCGCAAAGGAAGCTGTGTGGCTGAGAAAATTCATCATCTAGCTCGGAGTAGCACCCTCCCTTGATGATCCAATCCTGCTTTACTGCGACAGCACTAGTGCCATAGCTCAGGCGAAGGAACCCAAAGCACACCAGTGGACGAAGCACATTTTGCACCGCTTCCACCTGATCTGAGAGATCGTGGATCGAAGTGACGTCGACCTTCAAAAGATCGATAAAAAAGAGAACCTGACTGACCCCTTCACTAAAGCCCTAGTGATAAAGAAGTTCGACAACCACAAGTCGAAGATGGGTATTAGATACTGTGCCGAGTGGCTTTAGGTCAAGTGGAAGTTATTGAAAAATATGTCCCAAAAGTCAATCATCAATTTGTTGACGGTTGAGCAACTTTGTATTGTAATTGATTTGTTAATAAATAAAATATATTTTTGGTATTTTTATTATAAGTTTTCATCTTCTAATGAACTCTGTTATTATGATGAATTTCTTAGGACTATTTAGGTTCGATAAAGAGAAGATTTATCGATTAGTTCTTAAAACTGTTCACGACCAAATGATAGGCTGTTAATAAGGACAACAGTCTCTATCGAGTATAGGTCACTGTAGGCCATATGGATTGGTTGTCCTTTTAATCAAGAAGTGTGGAGACACTGGTATGGCATACAGGTGAGATATAAGGATACATCATCATTGAATGTAACCAACTTCAGAGCATTCTGTGGTCGAGAATATCTCTGATGGAATATAGGTATAAGTATCCCTTAGACCTGAGATCGCCTCAGTGACTTGCAAGCAACTCACTGTGTTTTGATACTGGACTAACTGAATTTCTAATTCAGTGATGGAAGGCTTCTGGGCATAGTCAAGTACTTGCGAAGTCAGAGTGGGATCGAGATGGGATTGACCACTCCAAGAGTTGGAGAAGAATGAGTCGCTGTATTTCAATTTAGCAAAACTTTGGCCAAGATAATCCATCAGATGGATTTGATATTTTGAAATACAATATGGACAACCTGATCAGAGTTGACAGTTGAACTCTGAGGTGTCCTATGAGCATTTTGGTCAAGGGGATGAATTATATGGAAACTATATCCGCATGGGTTCTAAGAATATTGTTCTACACATTCGACCTATCCGGCCGTCGGATACCATTGCTAGATGGTTACTTCGATTGGTATAGAAATTTATTTCTATGTTATCAGCTTAGGTTCGGACCTATGAGGTCACACACATTAGAGTTCATAATCTGATCGGATGGTTGATCAACGATTAAGAATTGTTCTAGAGTTAAATGACCAATATGCTTGACATTTAACCTAGTGCAAGTGTTGCAGGAGGATCGATTAGCAATTCGATTGCTAATTGGTTTAATTTGATTAAGTCAATAGATTGAGATTAAGTTTAATTGAATATGATTTAATTAGATTTAGTTTGGACTTGATTGGATCCAATTCAATTAGTTTATTGGATAAGCCAAGTGCAAGAAAAAACTAGTCCTAATTCAAATAGGACTTGGATCAACCTAATTTCTAATTTGATTAGAAAATTAAATTAAATTTAAATCAAATTTAATCTGATTAAATTAGGCTCTTAATTAGGTTAAGACCTATTTTAATTAGGTTAATTTATTTTTTGTTTGATTTGGTTTGAGAAACCAAATTTGAACAGGTCATAGATTGAATCCTAGTAAGACTAGGATTCCACCTTGCACCACCTTAGCCCCCACGCCCACTCTCTCTTATCCCACACCCACTCTCTCTTATTTTGTGCAACAAAACTGTCTCTCCTAGGTCTTCACGCACGTTCAAAACTTTCCTCTCTTTCTCTCTTACATGGAATGTGGTTGTGGATCAAGTCAAAGTAGGAATTAGTTTGGATTTCAAATTCTATGAGATAGAGTTTTAGAAAACCAAAACTCTTTTCTTATGGCACTGATTTTATCTAATTTTTTTTTGGAATTTTTGTGACTTTTATGATACATAATATACACCCTTTTCTGATGGTCTATGGTAGAAAAAGAAAGAGGGGATGCCCAAGAGTTGGGCACCCCTTGTCTTGCCTTGTTTGGATAATCCTTGACTAGGTATTTGACCTAGACAAGGACTCTTTATATCTCTCTATTTAAAATAAATTTTTTAATATAATTTTTATAAAATATAGAGCATTGAGAGACCTTTTGGGCATCCAAAAATCAAGGAGAAAGAGTCTTAGGGTGTGGAGATCTAATAGACACAAAACTAGGTGTCTGGATTAGAGCAAAGAGAAGAAGAAGAGGGTCTTCTTCTAGAGTTGCTGGATTCATCTCTTTCCTCCCTCCATCTTTAAATTTTTTGAGAGTGTCTCATCTAAAACTCTTTCTCCTACTTCTTATCTTTAGAAGAGTCCAAATCAAGAAGAAAGAGGCATCTGATCGACCATCAAAGAAGGATCAGTGCAGTACTAGCATACTGTGCTAATTTTTTGGACCAGAACTTTTGATCATGATTCGTGGACTCGTGTGGATGACTCCTAAAGGTTGAATGCATATGCGGCTCACAACATCATCCTCAAGCTCAGATCAACAAAGTTAGAACATCTAACTTGCAAGGTAATAGATCTGATCTATTATGTTTTACATACATTAGATGTAGTATAGAAACATGTTGATATGATCAACATATAGTTCTTGCTCTTTATATTTTAATTTTTGATTTAATGTTATATAATAAGATCTTAGATCTAGAGATTCTCTAATTTTACAAGATAAATTTTGATTTATTTTAGTCTTTCGCTGTCTGATCTTGAAAAAGTTTCAAGATCTAATCCTGAAACCCTAGATCTGGTTCCATCACACTAGACTAAATATTTAATGAAAGATTTAGGTTTAGATCTCTTCTAAGTCAGTAGATCTGATATTTGACTGATCAAGTTCAAGTCAGCATAATCACATATCTGACCAACTTAGTCGGCATGAGTGAACTCGAGTTAACAAGTAATCTAATATAAAACGTAATCTCCCAAAATGATTAGATAAATTGAGATGAGTGGGGGTCCTCCTATTGCTTTCCTTAGACACCAACGAATTGATCAAATCAAATAATAAAACTAATTAAATAACCACCATCTAGGTACTTGTCTTGGATACCAAATTGATCGATTAGAATCGATTAGATTAGCCTATTGACCTGGGCCCAAATCACTGAGTCAAATTCGATCTTGAGTCAATCAATTCATATCAAAATATGAATCAATACGATCAATTACAACTAAACTTGACTTTGAGCTCTTTTGATCTAATCCTAATGAACCATTGATTAGGTTCAATCAACTGCTCAAAATTGATAATGGGTTCTAGCCTGATCTAATCAATTGACCTTAATTATTATTTAATCACTAGACCTAATTTGTTCAACCCATACCCACATGCAATAACATAATTCTCAGATTCTAAAAATATTTTTTAGATTATATTTCATTGCATGCGTTAGTGGCTTATGATCTTGAAATAGTTTCAGATTTAAACCTAAAGTCATATATCTCATATGTGCAGTTTTAGATTTAAACATCAAAATATATATCATATATATATATATATATATATATATATATATATATATATATATATATATATATATATATATATATATATATAAAACTAAAATTAAAATTATACATATTTGATACATACAAAATTAGATCTAAAATAATAATTAAAATATTTTAAAAATATTTTTTTAAAAAATCAGTTCGCATCAAACTAGGATAACCTTTTCAATATAGAGCGTAAATCCTATATCAAGACAACCTTATACCAGTCCGATGTGAACATTTAATTATTCTAATTTTAGATCTAATATGAATAAAGATATATCATATATATTTATTTTTAAATCTAAAAGATTAATTTAAATATTTTGAAAGTAGTTTTCAAAATAGATCAATCTTGTACTAGGATAATCTTTTCAATATAGGGGGTAAACTCTATATCAGGATAACCTTATTTCAGCACAAGATCAATTTTAAATCGTTCAAACTTTCAGATCTAAATAAAAATTAGATTATATATGCCATGAAAATCCTAGCTCCGATACCACTGTAGGAAACAGGTAGGATTATATGCATAGATTTTAAAATTAATTTTAAAATAGTAAAAATAGACCTAGGTTAAACCCTTTAACCCCACATGCAATAGATCATATCTAATTCTATCCATACAGATCTAAGACATGCATATAATCTGAAAACAAAAATAAAATATTAAGATCCGATCTCAATATCTTGGTATGGGTTGAACTACACCGTAGTCGATGATCGTAGATCTAAACGGTTCCTCTAGCCGCACGTGTCCAGCCTCCATAAGTATCCATATGAGGATTCGTTGCAATCAGAGATGAGATGATCTTTTAGGGGTGCTGTCTCCTTTACAAAGATCTTTTCTTTGATGGCTGATCTGGTTCTCTCTCAGATCTTACAGACTATCTTGAAAACTAAGAAGAACGTGGAGGAAGAAAAGAAGGAAGGAGGATAGGCGTGATGGCAGAATTTTTTTTCTCAATTTTTCACTTTTTCTTATAATCAAGGCATCCAACTTTTGGACCCTATTTATAAGGGAGCATTGGGAATTAGGGTTTTGGGATGCCACCATCTTTCACATGCCACACAAGGGGCATCCAAAAATTTTTAATGCAAAAGGGAGGAGTGGTGTGAGAAAGAAATCAGATCTGATTCTTTCTAATGTGCACTCCTTTCTCAATGTGCACAAGAAATTAGTTGGCACCACAAGAATTCCATATATCCCTTGATTAGTTTCCCTTTTTATCTTTATTCTCTTGATTTGAATCAAATTCAAAATAGGAAGGGGATAAGGAGATGAGTCATGAAGGGTGCCGCCCTACCCCTTCTTGTGCCCACTTTCTTTCACACAAAATGCTTCATGCTAAACTCTTTAGCATGAAATAATATTGGCATGGAATCCTAGGGCATGCACAAGGGAGAGAGTCCTAAGGAGTTGGACTCTGGGTTTCCTATTTTGGTTTAAACCAAATCAGATTTGATTTGACCCAAAGAGAAAATAAAACTTAATCAAATTAAGAACCCAATCTCCTTAATCAAATCTTAATCTAATTAAAAATTAATTGAACCCAAGTCTTGATCAAATCAAGAATTATTCTCTCTCGTAATTAGGCTTGATCCAATCAAATCTAATCCAAGTCAAAATGAATCTAATTCAATTAGACTTGATCCGAACCTTATTACTCAATCAAATTGAGCCAATTAGCAATCCAATTACTAATTAATCTTTTTATAATTCACTAACACTTAGTAAATTACATAATTACAACTTTTACATAAGGTTAATCATCAATCATATAGATGATTTTATTCTTCAATAATTCATAATTATTGATCAACCATCTGATCGGACAAGAACCTCTTTTATATGAGATCCCATAGGTTTTATTCTATTTGATAGTGAGATATATCATGATCTTTATCACAATATCATTGAAACTCCTTTTGATGAATTGAAATAATTCTAACTCTATCCTTCAAGGGATATTGATCATCAAGACAGTGTTTGATGAATCTCACAATCCATCAGTGACACCTAACAGTATATAGTGGCAATCTAGCAGAATGAAAGTATGAACCTCTAGGTGCAGTTATCGTGTGATTCAATCTTTCTATCATGAGTCCTGACCTGATGGAGGTCATAAAAAATTCATCAAACTCCATCGTTAGTCATATGCTAGATTGGCTCGACTCAAGTTCACTTGTGAATCTCATAGAAACTCCTTTCCAGTATTTACACTTGCTTCGATCGAAGACTTCCTGAACTCAGTCTCATGAATCATATAGGACTTCTCATTTTCTATCAAGATTGATAGATTCCATCTAGGTGCATTCTACTCCTAACAGCGAACCTGACCTACTGAAGTCAATATACACAACAAGGATCTGAATTGTTAGGGATCAAAAAAATGTATAATCAAACTAAGTAGCCTCACTGCAAATAATTGATGATCCCGTAGATCAAAAGATCATTCACACTACTGCAGCATCGAGAAGATCACAGACGAGTGAGGAGATATCTAAGTAATTTTTCATGTTGGTCACGCTCAGTGTAAATTATTCTCTAATAATCACCTACACTCTCATCCCAGTGTTCCTATATTGTAGATCCGAAACTCATCTGTATAGAAGGGAGGTGATCCATGCATCGATCTCAAATAGATTGATCACTGTCCTTCATGATGATCCTTCGATCGAGAGTATTTAGAAATTAACCACTAATAATGTATGTCTCAAATTCTCAATGCCTTGAGAATATACAAAGTCATCTTTATTAATTTCTAGAACAAATCATAGATACATAAACATGATTGAAATAAAAATTATCTTTTATTAATAAAAAAAATTTTATAAGTACAAAAATAGGTCCAAAAATTATATAATATGTCAGTCAATAATTGGCTTTTACGGCACACTTCTAATAGGTTTGGCCTATCTCGAGTACTGATCACAGACAATGGGTGTCAATTCATAGGGGCTAAGTTTGAAGAGTTTTGCGAGGAGCATGGGATCTCATACCACTTTACTTCCATCATCTATCCTCAAGCTAATGGTGAGGCTGAGGTAACAAATCATATTATCTTACGAGGGCTGAAGATAAGGTGGGACAAAGCCAAAGGATCTTAGGTCGACGAGCTTCACCATATACTTTCAGCATACAGAATGATGCCAAGAGTTCCAATAGGAGAAACTCCTTTCAGCTTGGTCTTTGGGATGGAAGCAGTAATACCCATTGAGATTGAGATCCCCTCGATGCAAGTTGAGAATTTTGACGAGCAAACCAACTCAAAAAGACTGCACGCCAACCTAGATCTACTTAAAGATGTTAGAGAAAGAGCACATGTCTAAATGGCAACTTACCAGCATAAGGTCGCTCGGTACTACAACACCAAACTTTGGAACAAGATCTTCAGGATCAGCAACCTGGTCCTACGTAAGGCAGAAGCATCACAACCCAGAGAACGAGATAAGCTAGCCCCAAACTGGGAGGGCCCATACCAAGTGGATGAGGTCATCAAGTTAGGAACCTACTGACTAAAATAGTTTGATGGAACTTCACTCTCTTGCCCATGGAATTTGGAGAACCTCCAGATATATTATCAGTGATATACCACCCTACTCTCTTCAATAAAATCCTCGTTCTGGAAGATAACAGTTTCTTGTTTACTCATCAACCCATAAGAAAATATAAGACGGCCTTTGATCGGCTTAGTCATTAAAAATACAAGACAATTTTGATCGACTTTGTCATTGAAGATAATAAGATGGCCTTTGATTGGCTTAGTCATTGAAGATAATAAGATAACCTTTGATTGGCTTAGTCATTAAAAATATAAGACGGTCTTTGATCGGCTTAGTCATTGAGGATAATAAGATGGCCTTTGATCGGTTTGGTCATTAAAAATATAAGATGGCCTTTGATTGATTTATTCATTGAAAATATAAGATGATCTTTGATCGACTTAGTCATTGAAAATATAAGATGGCTTTTGATTGGCTTAATCACTAAAAATGCAAGACAGTCTTTAATTGACTTAGTCATCAAAAATGTAAGATGGCCTTTGATCGACTTAGTCATTAAAAATATAAGACGGTCTTTGGTTGGCTTAGTCACCAAAAATGTTAGACGGCCTTTGATCGACTTAGTCACCAAAAATACAAGATGGTCTTTGATAAGCTTGATCATTAAAAATGTAAGACGGCCTTTGATTGGCTTAGTCATTAAAAACTAAAATGACCTATGATCAGCTTAGTCTGTTGAAAATAAAAGATAGCCTCTCATCGGCGTAGTCAATTTAAGAGGCCTTCGATTGGCTTTAGATTCAAATGAAACGATCTCTGATTGGCCTAAAGAAAGAATAATCATCGATAGGGAGCAAACATACATCCACAATATACAAAAGAGAAGCAAACTAACTTTTCATTAACATATATGCAAAGAGTGGTGCCTTAAGCACCACCCAAAAAAAAAAGAAGAAAAAGAGAGCAGAAGAAAGGATGAGGGGTTCACTCCTCATCCAAAGAGAAGGCCGCCACCTCCTCATTGCTATTCCCAGAGAGGAGGTAGTGGAGGTCCAATTGCGGTATCATCCGCTACAGGCGGGCCTTATAGTCCTCGAACCCGAGGACAAAGATGGTGGTGGTGATGTCAGTAGCATCCTCCTCGAATGCCGTTGAAGCTTTGTAGTCCCAGATGCAGCATTCGCGGACCGCATGGGGGATTCGCTCGACCTGGGAGGCACCTCCACCCCTAGGGGACAGCGGTGATTGTGGGGTGGGCGGCGCCTTGAGGGAAGAAGACTGGTCAGACCCTTTCGCCTTCCTCTGGGCCTCCTTCGCGGTGGCCCTCCTCTCCTTGATGAGATCCTTAATAGTTTTCTTGGAAGGCATCATAGTGATAAGGGAGAGGAAAGTTTTTGCAAGAGGTACAGGAAGAAGGGCGGGAGATGCAGTTCTACCAGCCACCAGCCCCTATTTATAGACACAAGTGCCCACACGAACCATCAATCGCCAGCCCAGAAAGTGCAATTTTCCTCCATGCAATAAATGGCGCACCTTCCCAACCTTGGAGGTCAATTCAAGTGATGCCTCATGAACTTAAATATCACCACATGGCACGCTCTCATGGATCCAACATACTTTCCCAAGTATCATTCCATCGGAAGAAGTGGTGGCCGTCATTTCCCACGACTGCCACTCACTCCAGTCAAATCCACCTTAAATAAATCATGAATTATGAAACATAGAGGCACCATCTATAATTAACACATGGGACGTTTGACAGAAAAAGCACCAAGGAGTCCTCGTCCGAGACAAGGGATCTCCTGAACAAGGATTCATTACGACATCAAATGGCACCATATGATAAAAGAAAAGACAACATAAGATAAGTGATTATTATTGCATCTACATAACCCACCATGATTATAGGAATGATGTCATTCTAAGAAGACGATGCTAGAGACTGCTACATTCAACTACGGCCAACCCCACTCTCTAAAACTTCATCGGAGACCTCTGCATGGATTTCTTCACCATTAAGATTGAGCTCATGAATCTCCATGCCTCTGGACCTACCTCAGACGGTAGAAGACTTATCATCACCTTCGAGAGAAAAGCTAGAGAGGTCGAGCCCTAGGAATGCCATCTTGATCCGATTCTGATACGTCCAAAATCCAATCATGTAGCCCGCATCAAACATATGCCTGACCGTATCATCTGTAGACACAGAATTGGCCAATCCTTGTCGATCAGACCCTGGGATCTCATGACCATCTGCCGACCTTCCCTCGATCTATATTTAGTAACCACATTCTCCAAATGCTCGAGTCTGTGAATCCTCTCTTAAGCAGCATGAAGATCCCTCTGAAGTTGCACCACATGATCGACGAAGTGCCCTCTCACCTCTTTGGCAGCAACCTTCAATGACTCCAGTTTTGAAATCCTATCTTGAGACCAGCGGAGTCAGATATGGAGGTCCTGTTGGAATTTTTATGTCGGGGCATATATGTATGTTTCAAAATTTTTTTTTTTAAATATTACAGTGGAATAGAAGATTAAAATTCTTTTTAATCTATATCATGAAGGAACCAGATCTAGGATTTCAGGGTTAGATCTTGAAATTTTTTCAAGATCAAATAGCGAAAGACTAAAATAAATCAAAATTTATTTTCTAGAACTAGAGAATCTCTAGATCTAAGATTCTATTACATGATTATTACATAGCATTAAATCAAAAATTAAAATATATATAGAGCATGAACTACATGTTGATCATATCAACATATTTCTATACTACATCTAATGTATGTATTAAACAATAGATCAGATCTATTACCTTGCAGGTTAGATGTTCTAACCTTGCTGATCCAGACTTGAGGATGATGTTGCAAACCACACATGCATCCAATCTCTAGGAGTCATCCACACGAGCCCACGAATCTCGATCAGGACTTAATCAGCACAGTATGCTAGTATTGCGCTGATCCTTCTTCGATGGTTGATCAAGTGCCTTTTTATTCTTGATTTGGGCTCTTTCAAAAATAAAAAGTAGGAGGAGGAGTTTTAGATCTGAGACACTCTAAAAAAACTCAAGATGGAGAAAGGAAAGAGATGAAACTAACAACCCTAGAAGAAGACCCTCTTCTTCTTCTCTTTACTCTCTCCTAAACACCCTATCTTGTGTCTATTATATCTCCATGACCTAAATGTATTTCTCTCTAATTTTTGGATGCCCCAAAGGTCTCTCAAATCTCTATGTTCTTCAAAAATTTTATGAAGAAACTCATTTTATAGAGAGAGATATGATAGAGTCCTTGTCTAGGTCAAATACCTAGTCAAGGCTTATCCAAACATGGCAAGATAAGGGGTGCCCAACTCTTGGGTGCTTCCTCCTTATTTTCATACATGGACCATCAGAAAAAGGTGCACAAAATGTGCCTTAAAAGCCACAAAAATTTCAAAAAAAATCTGGGTAAATTCGAAGCAAAAAGGAAAGAGTTTTGGATTTCTAAAACTCTATCTCATAGAATTTGAAATCCAAACTTATTCCTACTTTGATTTGATTCACAACCACTTTTCATGTATGAAAGATGAGAGAAAATATTTTGGACATTGGAAAGACCTGGGAGAGGGCTTTTGTCACACAAAATAAGAGGGGATTGGCGTGGAATAAGAGAGAGGGCATGGGGGGCTTATGTGATGCAAGGTGGAATCCTAGTCTTACCAGGATTCTATCTTATGGCTTGTTTTAATTTGGTTTCTCAAACCAAATAAAACTAAAATTAGATCAACCCAATTAAAATAGGTCTTAATTCAATTAAAAATTTAATTTAATCAGATTAAATTAGATTTAAATCTGATTTAATTTTTTAATCAAATTAAAAATTAGGTGGACCCAAGTCCTAATTGAATTAGGACTAGTTTTTTTCTTGCACTTGGCTTATCCAATAAATCAATTGAACTTGATCCAATCAAGTCCAAACTAAATCTAATTAAATCATATTCAATTAGACTTAATCTCAACCTATTGGCTTAATCAAATTAAGCTAATTAGTAATCGAA
The DNA here is from genome assembly GCF_000442705.2 of Elaeis guineensis. Taxonomy (NCBI): domain Eukaryota; kingdom Viridiplantae; phylum Streptophyta; class Magnoliopsida; order Arecales; family Arecaceae; genus Elaeis; species Elaeis guineensis. Next base: position 88,703,549 of record NC_025993.2, read on the forward strand.
TTGCTAATCGATCCTCCTGCAACACTTGCACTAGGTTAAATGTCTATCGTATTGATCATTTAACCCTAAAATAATTTTTAATCATTGATCAACCATCCGATCGGATCATGAACTCTAATGTGTATGACCTCATAGGTCTGAACCTAAGTCAGTAGCATAGGAATAAATTTTTATACTAATCGAAGTGATCATCTAGCAATGGTATCCGACGATCGGATAGTTTCCATATAATTCATCCCCTTGACCAAAATGATCATAGGACACCTCAAAGTTCCACTGTCAACTCTGATCAGGTTGTCCACATTGTATTTCAAAATATCAAATCCATCTGATGGATTACCCTGGCCAAGGTTTTGCTAAATTGAAATACAGTGACTCATTTTTCTCCAACTCTTGGAGTGGTCAATCCCATCTCGATCACACTCTAACTTCGCAAGTACTTGACTATGCCTAGAAGCCTTCCATCACTGAATTAAAAATTCAGTTAGTCCAGTACCAAAGCATAGTGAGTTGCTTTAAGTTACTGAGATGATCTCAGGTCTAAGGGATATTTATACCTATATCCCATCAGAGACATTCTCGACTGCAGAATGCTCTGGAGTTGGTCACATTCAATGATGATGTACCCTTACATCTCACCTATATGCCATACCAGTGTCTCCACACTCTTTGGTTAAGAGGACAATCAACCCATATGGCCTACAGCGACCTATGCTCGATAGAAGCTATCATCCTTATTAACAGCCTATCATTTGGTCGTGAACAGTTTTAAGGACTAATCGATAAATCCTCTCTTTATCGAATCTAAATAGTCCTAAGGACTTCATCATAACAACGGAGTTCATTAGAAGATGAAAGCTTATGATGAAAATGCTAAATATATTTTATTTATTAAGAAATTAATTATCATACTTGGTTGCTCAACCGTCAACAGCTTGACGATTGGCTTTTAGGATATATTTTTCTACAACTTTCACTTATCCTAAAGCCACTCGGCACAGTATCTAATACCTATCTTTGACTTGTGGTTGTCGAACTCTTTTATCGTTAGGGCTTTAGTGAAGGGGCTGGCCAGATTTTTCTTTCCGTCGATCTTCAGAAGGTCGATGTCACCTCGATCCACGATCTTCTGAACCAGGTGGAAGCGATGCAAAATGTGCTTCGTCCGCTGGTGTGCTTTGGGTTTCTTCACCTGAGCTATGGCACCAGTACTGTCGCAGTAGGGCAGGATCGGACCATCGAGGGAGGGTGCTACTCCGAGCTCGATGATGAATTTTTTCAGCCACACGGCTTCCTTCATGGCATCCGATGCTGTGATGTACTCTGCTTCACAAACAGAGTCTGCCACAGTATGCTGCTTGAAACTCTTCCAGCAGATAGCTCCCCCATTCAGAGTAAAGATATAACCCGACATGCTTCTGCTGTCATCATGGTCAGATTGAAAGCTGGAGTCTGTGAACCCCATAAGTTTCAGATCTGACTCGCCATAAACCAACCATTGATTCTTCGTATTTCTCAAATACTTAAGGATGGCTTTAACCACTCTTCAATGGTTTTCTTCAGGATCAGATTGGTATCTACTCACTACTCTTAGTGAGCATGCCACATCTGGTCTTGTACATGTCATGGTATACATGATACATCCCACGATCGAAGCATATGGGACTCTACTCATACACTCTCTTTCTTCAGGAGTTGTCGGACAATCCTTCTTAGAGAAAAATTTCATGACCTATCGGTAGATAGCCCTTCTTGAAATGCTCTATGCTTAACCTCTTCAGCACAATGTCTATGTACGTAGATTGTGATAACCCAAGCATCTTTTTAGATCTATCCCTATAGATCTTCATCCCTAGAATGTAGGATGCTTCACCCAAGTCCTTCATAGAGAACTACGATGACAACCAAACTTTTATTCCCTGTAGTGCGGGGATGTTATTCTCGATTAAGAGAATGTCATCCACGTACAAGACAAAAAATACCACAACTAGACCATTTGTCCATTTATGGATGTAGGGCTCTTCTCCATTCTTAACGAAGCCATACGTTTTGATCACCTTATCAAAATGCATATTCCAACTCTGAGAAGCTTGCTTCAATCCATAAATGGATCTCTGAAGCTTGCACACTTTGGACTCAACTGTAAATGTAAATATTGGGAATAGTATCTCAAAGTCAATCATCAGCCTGTTGACGGTTGTGCTCTTTGTTGTATTAGTACATAAATCATAAATAAATAAAAGTTATTTTGGTATTTTTCATCACAAATTATCATCTTCTAATGAACTCCTGTGTTGTGGTGAAGTCCTTAGGACTATTTAGACTCGACAAAGGAGGATTTGTCGTTTAGTCCTTAAACCTGTTCGCGATCAAATGATACGTTGTTACCAAGGACAATAATATTTATCGAGCATAGGTCGTTGTGTGCTATATAGGTTAGTTGTCCTCTTAACCAAGAAATGTGGAGACACTGGTATGGCATACAGGTGAGATGTAAGGGTACATCTGTACTGAACGTGATCGACTCCGAAGCTATCTCTACTGTCAAGATTTGCTCCGATGGGATATGGGTATAAATGTCCCTCTGACCCGAGACCGCCACGGTGACTTGCATGCAACTCACTGCACTTAGGCACTGGACTACCTGAATTTCTAATTCAGTGACAGAAGGCTGCTGGGTGTAGTCAAGTACTTGACTTATCGGTGCGTGTGTCAAGATGGGATTGACTACTCCAGTTCAGGAGCTGTGTACAGTCGTATTTCAATTTAGCAAAACCTTGACCAGGGTAGTCCTAGTGAGGAGTCACAGGACTGTTTGAGTTGAGCATGATTCGGATGATCTACTCAGGGTTGACAGTTTAACCCTAAATCATCCTAAACACAGGGGTCAAAAGGGATGAATTATATAGTAACCATATTCATGTAGGTTCTGACTGTTGCGATTGTGACTATTCGACCTATTCAGATATCGGGTACCATTGCTAGATGGTCACTTCGATTAGTACAGGAATTGGTTCCTGTGCTACTGGCTTAGGTTCGAACCTGCGGGTTCACACACATTAGAGGTTCCTATATGATCTGATGGCTGATGAAGAGTCCTAATATTCATGGACTATGAGTCCTACATGTCTGAGACTCTATGATCGAGAATCAGGATTCTCTGATCATGAGTCCCAAATATTTTGGGTACCGGGGTTAAGAGTCCCACTGGTTTGGGACTTTTCGATCAGAATTTCATATCGATGAATTCTGATGCCCGATTGCCCATCGAATTTAGATTCAATATTTATGAGAAATTTAATTAGTGATTTGATCACTAATTAACTCAATTTAATTGAGTAATTATTTTTGGATCAAGTCCAATTGAATTGGATTCAGTTGGGTTTGACCCGATTAGGTTAAGAGTTGACCTAATCGTCGAGATGGTTTGGTCCCTGATTTGATCAGGGGTTGGGCTTAGTCAATTCTTGATTTGATTAAGATTTTATTAAGCCTAATTAAGCCTAATTAAGTTGGGTTTAATTTAGTCTAATTGTGCTTAACCTATTTTGATTAGGTTGGTTCAATTAAGATTAAACCACCATTTGAATTTGAATCCCTGCGCCACTTCATATCTCTGCGCCCATTTGAATTCACGAGAAGGAACTTCTCATGAATTTTCTCTCATACAAAGCCCTTCCCATGCCCCACATTTGTGCACCATATAGGTGGATAAGGATGGTTGGTTGGCCATTCAAATTCAAAAGAAAGTTTGAATTTGAATGAGCAACCAATCCATGCGCCATGTTCTTATCTTCTTTAGCACCCCATTTCTTACACGAGAAAGAGTTTCTTGTGAAACCTTTCCATGCACAAAGCAGCCACGCACCTTCTCTTCTCATGCCCTAGTGGATAGGGATGAGTTGGTTTGCATTTGAATTCAAATTTGATTTGAATTCAAATGTGCAACCACTTATCTTTATCTTCTCATGCGGATAAGACATGTTTTGAACTATTTTAAAAGAGATAGGTAGGTGGGGCGTGCGTAGAAATTTTTTGAGAGAGAAAGTGGGATGTGAGGAACCCTTGTGCACGAGTAGGAAGTCAAAAACTTCCGAGAGAAAAAGAAAGAAAAGAAAGAAAATTGGGCACAGGGTTTTCAGTGTGTTCCCTAGGGTTTCAGCCTAGGGTTCGGGAAGTGAGTTAGTGAGCTACGAGTGTCGTGAGCCCACTAAATTTTAAGGAGAGATTCATCAACCTCTCAAGCACACTTACTGATAATCCAAAGCATCCAAAGAGTCAGTAGACATCGATCAAAAGAGTTCGATCAGTATCGGCCGTCGAAAGGGCTCTACAACGAGTTAGCACTCGTGAGGAGCTGATCAGATCGAGAGCTTTGTGTGGATGATCCGCAGAGGCCAAACATACTATGTGGATATATTGTGATGATCAAATCCTTCCGACGGTGATCAGATTACGACGATCGACTACCTGCATAAAGGTATTGTGTTCTGAACACAGAGCAGTAAATTATTTACTGTTCAAATTTGAATTTCAAATTTAAATGCATGCATGTTATATATCATATTTAGATCCTAGTGTAGGGTTAACACATATTAATTAATTAGATTAATTAATTATTTCAGCTGTAAAATAATAATTTTGAAAAAGTTTTAAAATTATCATTTTATCCCTACACTCAAATTTTGCTTCAAATGGTATCAGAGCAGGTTCTAAGATATGATATATGAATTTGCATGCAAATATTAAGTTATAATCTAAAAGTTTAAATTTAAAATTTAAAATTTAAAATTTAAATTTTGAATTTTGAAATTTGTTCGAAATTCAAAAAATTGAAATTCAAAATTTGAAATTTGAATTTTAAAATTTGAAATTTGAAATTCAAAATTCAAAAATTTGAAATTCAAAATTTAAAATTTGAAATTTGGTTGAAATTTCAAATTTGAAATTCAAAATTCAAAATTCAAAATTTAAAATTCAAAAATTTGAAATTTGAAATTTATTTGAAATTTGAAATTCAAAATTTAAAATTTGAAATTTGAAATTTGAAATTTAAATTTTAAAATTGATATATTTAGATATACTTGATCCAAGTAGCAAGTAATCTAATTAGGTTGGTTGCCATGGTCGTCCGGTCATAGGAGAAAAGTAGGGTTTAAAGGCCCTCTCCTCCCATTCGATGGGGTCTCCTATGGTGGTAGGGTGTCGCTGCAATTATATCCCATGCAGATGAAGCAGCGAAAGAACTTAATTGTAAAGATCTAATTATAAAATTTATCATGAATATGTTAGATTAGATCTAAAAGAATATTCATGATTTATTTTGATTGAGTTATTTTATGTTATGTAATTAGCAATAGGATTGCTATTTATGAAATATGCTGATCTATTTGTGAAATGAGTCAACATATTTGGTGAACAAAAAATAAAATCTTTCAAATTTGAAAATTATTTTCGAAATGCCAAACCTTGACCCATCAGTCCAAATACTTAATTAAAAGAATTAAGTGTTGTCAAGTTGGTCTAGAATTGTGAATTAAGACCTAAGACAATTGCATAAACTTATGGGTCAATGGGTTAGATGGATTAGGTCCATAATTGGATTAGACCTAAGGTTAGCTTAAAGAAATGGACTAAATTAGAGTAATTGGTCAAATTTAATCAAAAGTTGAATTAGATTAGGTCAAGGACACTCTAGACTCAACTTCAATAGTTGTAGTTGAATGGGTCTATGTCTTTAACTAGACCAAGATGGACTTAATTCATGGCTACGTGGTGGAATCCTATTTACTAAGTTGATCAAATTAAAACTAATGAACCAGTTGGTGTCTAAGGTAAGTTCGACAGTTTGACCAGTGGTTCTTAAGTGGGAGCTACTCACATTGATTCGATCTCTGACGAGTTAATGGCATATCCTCACCACTGATCTCACTTACCTGGCCAACCTGGTGAGTTAGGTTTTGATTAGATCACTTGGTGATTAGGGCTCATCTATGTCATTAGGTAAATCAGTGTGACTAATTTAGGTGCTCCTAATGCCGGCTTTAATTAAATCTTTTTTAATCTGACTTGGTGAAGTCAGTGGGAGGATTGAAATTGACTGGTTAATTTCTTCTCTTCCTTCACTTAATAAAATCCTCAAAATTATTAGGTCCCTAAAATGATTGAGTTATAGTGATAACTAAGTCATAGCCTCCCATTAAGTGAGTGATAATGAGTCCATTAGTTTAATAATCATTGGAGGCCCAAAGGCCTGGTGCTTATTGACTAATGGAATTATCATTCATAGTATGATAATTTGGTTTGAGTCTTTCTGATGGTGGTCAGGTTGGCCGGCCAAAGTCGGACCTGATCATTTATTGATTCGATTCACCAAATCAAGTCATGTTAATGGTTGGACCTAACCAGATCTTTTCAGTGGAGGCCAAAGCCTATTGATTAGGTTATGGGGCAAAATTGATTACTAGAAGTTGTTTAGAGAAACAACTGGTTATGAACCTACCCATAGATGCACATGGGTTGACCAACCAAAGTTGGGCTCTGTGTAGTCTGTGTGGATTCTAGTACCCATTAAGGAATTAAAGTAATTCTTTGAATTGAAGGTTGAGGCTACCAATTCGTAAAAATATTGGGAGAAATTTTAGACTAAAGTCCAAGTCTTTAGTATTAATAATTTATGTACTAATAGAGGTCTGATTTTTCTTTATGTAGCTATGGCCACTACCCTGTCGCTCCGATCATTATTAGATAATGACAAGCTCATGGGACCTAATTTTGATAGTTGGTATCAAAAATTAAAAATCGTCCTTGAGCATGAGCGGATCCTTTATGTTGTAACAAATCCGGCATCCGAGGAGCTAGCCCCGAACGCTAGAGGGACGGTCCGAGACACTTACCAGAAGTGGCTCAATGACCGGACCATCGTTCGATGCATAATGCTGGCGATAATGAATGATGAGTTTAGCCATAGGTTTGAGAACGTGCAGCCACAGGAGATGCTTCAAATGTTGAGCGACTCATTTGGCATGCCTGACGATGTTAAAAGGCACAAAACTAGTTGTACCATTTTCAATGCTCGAATGAGGGATGGGGCCTCAATCACCGATCATGTATTGTACATGATCGAAATGATTGAGCGCCTAAGTAAACTGGGCTTTCCCTTGCACGAGCAGCTCGGTAAGGATGCGATCCTTAATTTTTTGTCCAAGTCCTTCCTCCCCTTCCTTACTCATTTTCGAATGACAAAGCCTGCAGTGAACTACCACGGCTTGTTGGGGTTACTGCAGAACTTTGAGAAGGACCACCAGCTCCATAAGGAGTCGGTGAATGTTGTGGGAAGGTCTTCTTCTGATCGTCGACCCTTTAAGAAAGGGAAGAAGAACAAGAAGAAGAAGAATAAAAAGGTGCAGCCGCATGCTGGGATGTCAGCATAGGGTCAGACCAAGAAGTGCAAGCCCGATCAGAGCCAGGGGAGTGCTTCTTTTGCAAGAAGCAGGGGCACTGGAAGAGGAACTGTCCTCTATACATTGCCTCCCTGGATCCAAATAGGTCGAAGAAGAAGCAAGGTAATTATATGATAATACCTTGCAACTTTTTCATTTGTGATACTACTGCCTGGGTATTGGATACCGGAAGCCCTTATCATATTTGCAATTCGATGCAGGGTCTGCAGGTCAGTAGGAGATTTGATGATGGCGAGAGGTTCCTGAACGTTGGAGATGGAAGCAAAGTTTCAGTTCTAGCTTTAGGAATCATGAACCTTGTAATCAATTCTCGTAATGTAATTCTGAGTGAATGTCACTATTGTCCAAGCTTTTTATTAAATATTATTTTTGTAGGTCTTTTGGTCATGTACGGTTATCAATTTTTAATAAAAGAAAACGTTTGCAATATCATTTTGATTGGTGTTACAATGTTTGTTGGACAACTAGATAATAGAATTTACTTACTGTCACAGCCTGTTAATGTGGTTCAAACCTCCGGTAAACGTCCTAGAATAGATAATATGTCAGAAGTCTACCTTTGGCACTGTAGGCTAGGTCATATCAATAAGAACAGGATAAACAGGTTGGCTCAAGAAGGAATTTTTGAAGTTGGTGATTGTGAATCACTTCTAACCTGTGAGTCTTGTCTTCTTGGGAAGATGACCAAGTCACCTTTTATTGGAAAAGGTGAGCGAGCCAGTGAACTCTTGGGTTTGGTACATTCTGATGTATGTGGACCCATGAGCTCAAGTGCAAGAGGTGGATATTTCTACTTCATAACCTTCACAGACGACCTATCGAGGTATGGGTATGTCTATTTAATGAAGCATAAGTCGGAGTCGTTTGAAATCTTCAAACTATTTCAAAATGAGGTAGAAAAACAAACTGGAAAGTGTATTAAAACTCTTCAACCTAATCGAGGAGGTGAATACCTTTCCAATGAGTTTTTGACATATTTAGGGGAGAATGAGATTCTCTCTCAGTGGACTCCTCCTGGAACACCACAGCATAATGGTGTGTCTGAAAGGAAGAATCGGACCTTGTTAGACATGATCCGATCCATGATGGGGTTTGTTGGTCTGTCGATCTCCATCTGGGGATATACGCTTGAATCAGCTTGTTACCTTCTAAATAGGGTTCCGAGTAAGTCTGTAACCAAAATGCCATATGAGTTATGGATAGGACGTAAGCCAATACTCTCGCACCTTAGGGTTTGGGGGTGTCTGGCTTATGTTAAACGTTTAATTACGGACAAACTTGGATCTAGGTCTGACAAGTGTAATTTCATAGGGTATCCAAAAGAGACCAAAGGATATTATTTCTACCTAGCTGATGAGCAAAAGGTGTTTGTCAGCCTTAAGGCAATCTTTTTAGAAAAGGAGTTTTTTAGTGAAGGAACTGTTGCCTCTAAGGTCGAACTTGAGGAAGTTGGGCAGGTAGAAAAACCGACACAAGTAGCTGAACCTGAACCGAATTTGATTAGATCAGATCTAGAGCCCATTGTTCCTGCACCCTTAAGGCGATCTGGTAGAGTACCACATCAATCGGACAGATACTATAGTTTCTTGGTCCAGGATGGAGATCCTATCGAACTTCATAAAAATGATGAGGATCCGATCACCTACATGGATGCAATGCAGAGATCTGACTCTGAGAAATGGTTAGAGGCTATGAAATTTGAAATGGAGTCCATGAAGGTCAACGATGTGTGGACATTGGTTGACCCACCCGAAGGAGTAAAACCCATAGGATGTAAGTGGATCTTCAAGAGGAAGAGGGGCGCAGACGGAAAGGTGGAAACCTATAAAGCCCGTCTGGTTGCCAAGGGATATCGTCAACGTTATGGTATAGACTATGACGAGACATTTTCTCCTGTGTCAATGCTCAAATCCATTCGGATTATGCTTGCGATAGCTGTCCATCTGGACTATGAAATCTGGCAGATGGATGTGAAGACTGCTTTCCTAAATGGAGAGCTGGACGAAGAGGTGTATATGATACAACCTGAAGGATTCACATCCACAGATGAGTCTAAGGTGTGCAGGCTACAGAGGTCCATTTATGGACTTAAGCAGGCATCCCGGAGTTGGAACATACATTTTGATAGGATGATCAAGACGTATGGCTTCGTTAAGAATGGAGAAGAGCCCTGCATTTATAAGTAGGCTAATGATCCAGTAGTAGTATTTCTTGTATTGTATGTGGATGACATTCTCTTAATCGAGAATGATATCCCTACATTACAGGGAATAAAGATTTGACTGTCGTCACAATTCTCTATGAAGGATCTGGGAGAAGCTTCCTACATCCTAGGGATGAGGATCTATAGGGATAGATCTAAAAGGTTGCTTGGCTTATCCCAATCCACGTACATTGATACTATGCTGAAGAGGTTCAGCATGAAGAATTTCAAGAAAGGCTATCTACCGATAGGCCATGGAATTTCTCTCTCGAAGAGGGATTGTCCGATAACACCTCAAGAAAGAGAGCGTATGGGTAGAATTTCATATGCTTCGGCAGTGGGATCTATCATGTATGTCATGATATGTACATGACCAGATGTGGCATACTCACTAGGGGTAGTGAGTAGATACCAATCTGATCTAGGGTAGAATCACTGGAAGATTGTTAAAACCATCCTAAAGTATTTAAGAAATACTAAGGACCAGTGGCTTGTTTATGGTGAATCGGACTTGAGACTTATAGGGTTTACAGACTCTAATTTCCAATCTGATCATGATGACAGTAAGAGTGTGTCGAGATTTATTTTTACCCTTAATGGTGGGGCTGTCTGCTAGAAAAGTTCCAAGCAGCACACTGTAGCTGATTCAGTTTGCGAGGCGGAGTATGTCGCTGCATCAGATATTGCCAAAGAAGTGGTGTGGCTGAGGAAATTCATCACCGAGTTCGGAGTAGCACCCTCCCTTATTGGTCCAGTTCTGCTCTACTGTGACAGCTCTGGAGCCATTGCTCAGGCGAAGGAACCAAAGGCACACCAGCGGACGAAGCATATTCTGCGCTGCTACCATCTCATCCGAAAAATCATGGATCGAGGAGATGTTGACCTTCAGAAGATCGATGGGAAGGAGAACTTGGCCGACCCATTCACTAAAGCCATTGCGGTGAAGGAGTTCGACGACTTCAAGTCGAAGATGGGTATTAGATACTACACCGATTGGCTTTAGGCCAAGTGGAAAATTATTGAAAATAGTATCCCAAAGCCAATCGTCAGCCTGTTGACAGTTGTGCTCTTTGTTGTATTAGTACATAAATCATAAATAAATAAAAGTTATTTTAGCATTTTTCATCACAAATTGTCATCTTCTAATGAACTCCTATGTTGTGGTGAAGTCCTTAGGACTATTTAGACTCGACAAAGGATGATTTATTGTTTAGTCCTTAAACTTGTTCATGACCAAATGATACATTGTTACAAAGGACAACAATGTTTATCGAGCATAGATCATTGTGTGTCATATAGGTTGGTTGTCCTCTTAACCAAGGAGTGTGGGGACACTGGTATAGCATACAGGTGAGATGTAAGGGTACATCTGCACTGAACGTGATTGACTCCGGAGCTATCTCTGCTGTCAAGATTTATTCCGATGGGATATGGGTATAAATGTCCCTCCAACCTGAGACCGCCACGGTGACTTGCAAGCAACTCACTGCACTTAGGCACTGGACTACCTGAATTTTTAATTCAGTGATGGAAGGCTGCTGGGTGTAGTCAAGTACTTGACTTATCGGTGCGTGTGTCAAGATGAGATTGACCACTCCAGTTCAGGAGCTGTGTACAGTCATGTTTCAATTTAGCAAAACCTTGATCAGGGTAGTCCTAGTGAGGAGTCACAGGACTATTTGAGTTGAGCACGATTCGGATGATCTACTCAGGGTTGATAGTTTAACCCTGAATCATCCTAAACACAGGGGTCAAAAGGGATGAATTATACAGCAACCATATTCATGTAGGTTCTGAGTGTTACGATTGTGACTATTTGATCTATCCAGATGTCGGGTACCATTGCTAGATGGTCACTTCGATTAGTACAGGAATTGATTCCTGTGCTACCGGCTTAGGTTCGAACCTGCAGGGTCACACTCATTAGAGGTTCCTATATGATCTGATGGCTGATGAAGAGTTCTAATATTCGTGGACTATGAGTCCTACGTGTCTGAGACTCTATGATCAAGAATCAGGATTCTCTGATCATGAGTCCCACACATTTTGGGTATCGGGGTCAAGAGTCCCACTGGTTTGGGACTTTTCGATCAGAATTTCATATCGATGAATTCTGATGCCCGATTACCCATCGAATTTGGATTCAATATTTATGAGAGGTTTAATTAGTGATTTGATCACTAATTAACTCAATTTGATTGAGTAATTATTTTTGGATCAAGTCCAATTGAATTGGATTCAGTTGGGTTTGACCGATTAGGTTAAGAGTTGACCTAATCGTCGAGATGGTTTGGTCCCTGATTTGATCAGGGGTTGGGCTTAGTCAATTTCTAATTTGATTAAGATTTTATTGAGCCTAATTAAGCCTAATTAAGTTAGATTTAATTTAGTCTAATTGTGCTTAACCTATTTTGATTAGGTTGGTTCAATTAAGATTAAACCACCATTTGAATTTGAATCCCTGCGCCACTTCATATCTCTGTGCCCATTTGAATTCACGAGAAGAAACTTCTCATGAATTTTCTCTCACACAAAGCCCTTCCCACGCCCCACATTTGTGTGCCATATAGGTGGATAAGGATGGTTGGTTAGCCATTCAAATTCAAAAGAAAGTTTGAATTTGAATGAGCAACCAATCCATGCGCCATATTCTTATCTTCTTTAGCGCCCCATTTCTTACACGAGAAAGAGTTTCTCATGAAACCTTTCCATGCACAAAGCAGCCATGCACCTTCTCTTCTCATGCCCAAGTGGATAGGGATGAGTTGGTTTGCATTTGAATTCAAATTTGATTTGAATTCAAATGTGCAACCACTTATCTTTATCCTCTCATGAGGATAAGACACATTTTGAATTGTTTTAAAAGAGATAGGGAGGTGGGGCATGCATAAAAATTTTTTGAGAGAGAAAGTGGGGCATGAGGAATCCTTGTGCATGAGTAGGAAGTCTAAAACTTCCGAGAGAAAAAGAAAGAAAAGAAAGAAAATTGGGCACAGGGTTTTCAGTGTGTTCCCTAGGGTTCAGCCTGGGGTTCGGGAAGTGAGTTAGTGAGCTACGAGTGTCGTGAGCCCACCAAATTTTAGGGAGAGATTTATTAACCTCTCAAGCATACTTTCTGATAATCTAAAGTATCTGAAGAGTCAGCAGACATCGATCGAAGGAGTTCGATCAGCATCAGCCATCGAAAGGGCTCTACAACAAGCTAGCACTCGTGAGGAGCTGATCAGATCGGGAGCTTCGTGTGGATGATCCGTAGAGGCCAGACATACTATGTGGCTATATTATGATGATTAAATTCTCCCGACGGTGATCAGATTACGGCGATCGACTACCCACCAAAGGTATTGTGTTCTGAATACAGAGCAGTAAATTGTTTACTATTCAAATTTGAATTTCAAATTTAAATACATGCATGTTTTATATCATATTTAGATCCTAGCGTAGGATTAACACATGTTAATTAATTAAATTAATTAATTATTTTCACTGTAAAATAGTGATTTTGAAAAAGTTTTAAAATTACCATTTTACCCCTGCACTCAAATTTTGATTCAGTAAACCCCTCAGGTTGTATCATATACGCTTCTTCAGTCAGCTCTCCATTCAAGAAAGCTATTTTTATATCCATTTGTCAGATCTCATAATCCAGATGGACAGCTATTGCAAGCATTATCCGAATGGATTTGAGCATTGCCATAGAGGAAAACATCTCATCATAGTCAATACCATAACGTTGATGATACCCTTTAACATCCAGACAGACTTTATAGGTCTCCACCTTTCCGTCTGCATCCCTTTTCCTTTTGAACACCCATTTACATCCAATGGGTTTAACCCCTTCAGGTGGGTCAACCAATGTCCATACATTGTTGACCTTCATGGACTCCATTTCAGATTTCATGGCTTCAAGCCATTTCTTGAAATCAGATCTCTGTATTGCATCCATATAGGTGATTGGATCCTCATCGTTCTCATCGAGTTCGATGAGATTACTGTTTCGGATCAAGAAACCGTAGTATCTGTCTGGCTGATGCGGTACTCTACCGGATCGCCTTAATGGTGTAGGTACATCGGGCTCTGGATCTGATCTAATCAAATCTAACTCAGGTTCAGCTATTGGTGTCGGTCCTTCTACCTGTTGAACTTCATCAAGTTCAACCTTAGAGGCAATGGTTCCTTCACCAAGGAACTTCTTTTCTAAAAAGATTGTCTTAAGGCTGACGAACACCTTTTGTTCATCAGCATGGTAGAAAAAATATCCTTTGGTCTCTTTGGGGTACCCTATGAATGTGCATTTGTCAGATCTAGGTCCAAGTTTGTCTGTGACTAATCGTTTGACATAGGTCGGACACCCCCAGACCCTAAGGTGTGAAAGTTCTGGCTTATGTTCTGTCTATATCTCATATGGAGTCTTAATTATAGACTTACTTGAAATCCTATTTAACAGATAATAGACCGATTCGAGTGCATATCCCTAGAAGGATATCGGCAAGCTAGCAAAACCCATCATGGATTGGATCATGTCTAACAGAGTCTGATTTCTCCTTTCAGATACATCATTATGCTATGGTGTACCTGAAGGAGTTCATTGGGAGAGAATCCCATTCTCTCCTAGATATGTGAGAAACTCACTAGAAAAATATTCTCCTCCTCGGTCAGATTGAAGAGTTTTAATACTCTTCCCAGTTTATTTTTCTACTTCACTTCGGAATCGTTTGAACATTTCAAATGAATCTGACTTATGTTTCATCAGATAGACATATCCATATCTGGATAGATCATCTGTGAAAGTTATGAAGTAGAAATATCCATCTCTAGCACTTGTGCTCATGGGCTCGCATACATCAGTATGTACTAGGCCCAAGAGCTCAGTAGCTCTCTCACCTTTTTCAATAAAAGGTGACTTGGTCATTTTACCAAGAAGACAGGACTCACAGGTTGGAAGTGATTCACAATCACTGACTTCGAGGATTCTCTCTTGAGTCAACCTGTTTATTCTGTTCTTGTTTATATGACCTAGCCTATAGTGCCATAAGTAGATATCTGACACACACTATCTAATCTAGGGTGCTTGCCAGTAGAATAGACTCTTATCGGGCTTGATCTTTCTGGTCTGGCCCTGCATTGATGTCCCAGCCTGAACTTGCACCTTCTTCACTTTGTTCTTCTTGTTCTTCTTTTCTTTCTCAAAGGGTCAGAAACCAGAAGACGAACCTCCCACTAAGTTCACCGACTCCTTGTGGAGTTGGTGATCCTTCTCAAAGTTCTGAAGCAACCCCAGTAACCCATGGTAGTTCACTTCAGGCTTTGTCATTTTATAATGAGTGAGGAATGGGAGATAAGACTTGGGCAGTGAGTTTAGTATATCATCTTTCCCAAGCTGCTCATGCAAAGGAAAGTCGAGCTTGCTCAATCGTTTCATCAGCTCGATCATGTACAATACATGATCTGTGACAGAGGCACCATCCCACATTTTGGTGTTGAAGATGGCATAACTAGTCTTGTGCCTCTCCACGTCATCAGGTGTGCCAAAGGCATCCTCCAATACTTGAAGCATGTCCTTTGGCTGAGCCATCTCGAATCTGCGATTGAACTCATCGCTCATGGTAGCCAGCATGATACAGCGCACCATGGTCCGGTCACTGAGCCACTTCTGGTAAGTGTCTCTGACTATTCCATGTGCATTGGCAGCTAACTCCTCAGGGGCAAGATCCATTATCACATATAGGATCCGTTCATGCTCCAGGACTATCTTCAACTTTCGATACCACCTACTGAAGTTGGATCCCACCAACTTATCATTGTCCAACAATGATCAGAGCGATAGGGAAGTGGCCATATCTGCTCAAAGAAAAATTATAACCTAATTAGTAATTGATTCATTAAACCTAAAGATTTGGACTTTAATCAAAAGATTTCTCTCACTATTTTATTCAAATTGGTAGCCTCTACCTCCAATTCAAGAAATTACCCTAATTCTTTAGTGGGTACTAGAATCCACTTAGACTACACACAAGCCCAACTTTGGTTGGCCAATCCATGTACATCTAAGGGTAGGTTCATAACCAATTATTTCTCTAAATAATTTCTAGTAATTTTAATTTTATCCCAGAAACCTAATCAGTAGGCTTTGGCCTCCACTGTATGGATCCGATTAGGTCCAACCATTAACATGACCATACTTAGTGCATCTAACCAATGAATGATTAAGCCCAATTTTGGTTGGCTCACCTAACCACCATTAGAGAGACTTCCAAGTCGTCATATGATGAGTGGTAATTCCATTAGTCAACAAGCACCAGGCCTTTGGGTCTGCAATAATTATTGAGTTAATAGACTCATTATCAAACACCTTAATGGGAGACTATGACTCAGTTATCTCCATAACTTTATCATTTTAAGGACCTAATAATTTTAGAGAATTTAAATAATTTAGAGGATGAGGTCAGATGAACCAGCTTATCATGATCCTCCCACTGGCTTCACCAAGTCAGCTTAAGGGAGACCATTAAAAGGGCTGGTCTAGGAGCACCTAAATCAGTCACACTGATTTACCTAGCTGACATGGGTCAGCTCGAATAGTCAAGTGATCCGATCAAAACATAATTTCACCAAGAGGTCAGGTAAGTTCGATCAATGGGAGGGTCGGCCAAAGCTTGCCTTAGACACCATAAAAAATGGCCAGGTAAGTGGGCTCCCAATTAAAAACCACCAGTCTGGTTTACCTTAGACATCAACTGATTTAATTAGTTTCGATTAAATCAACCTAACAATTCGTGCTAGACCGCTTAGCCAAGAATTAAGTCCATTTGGTTCTTATTAAAGACATGGACTTGACCAACTACAACTATTGTAATTGATCTAGAGAATCCTTGACCTAATCTAAGATAACAATTCATTAGATTTAGTCAATTCTCTAACTAAGTCCATCTTTAATCTAACCATAGGTCTAACCCAATTAATGGACCTAATTCCCACTAATCCATTAACCCAATGTGTTATGGTTTGTGTCTTAGGTTCTTCAATTCACAATCCTAGAACCTAATCAAACAACTTCTTAATTCTTAATTAAGTTTTAGGCTGAGGGTTGGGTTCGGCTTTTCGAAAATAATTTTTATATTTATAAAATAATTTTATAATATGGTTCTACCAACCATATTGCATGTTTGAGTCATAATCAAGATGCAAATGAAATAAACATAAAACTACTTTAGATCTAATCTAAACAGGTTCATATAATTGAAATAATTTTAACTTTAAACAATTTCTTTGCACAAAAATTATTAATAAAAAGATTTTATTTTAGATTTAAATATTTTTTAAATCTAATAAATTATAAATTTAATCTAGATCATATTTAACAAATTTATGATTAAAGATAAATCTACATGAACTAGGACAACCTTTACACTGTAAGGGGTAAACCTTACAGCAGGACAACCTTGCAGTTCGTGATTGATCTAAAATTTTAATTTTAAATTTAATAATTAGATTATAAATTAGATTTAATTTAAAAAATAATTTAAGCATGTATAAATAATCATGTAATAAACAACCTAGGCTCTGATATCAATTAAGGGAACCAGATCTAGGATTTCAGGGTTAGATCTTGAAACTTTTTTAAGATCAGGCAGCGGAAGACTAAAATAAATCAAAATTTATTTTTTAAAATCAGAGAATCTCTAGATCTAAAATTTTATTACATGATTATTATATAACATTAAATTAAAAATTAAAATATATATAGAGCATGAACTACATGTTGATCATATCAACATGTTTCTATACTACATCTAATGTATGTATTAAATAATAGATCAGATCTATTACCTTGCAAGTTAGATATTCTAATCTTGCTGATCCAGGCTTGAGGATGATGTTGCAAACTGCACATATATCCGATCTCTAGAAGTCATCCATACGAGCCTACGAATCTCGACCAGAAGTCCTGCTTCAGAAAATCAGCACAGTATGCTAGTACTGTGCTGATCCTTCTTCGATGGTTGATCAGGTGCCTCCTTCTTCTTGATTTGGGCTCTTTCAAAGATGAGAAGTAGGAGGAGGAGTTTTAGATCTGAGATGCTCTCAAAAAACTCAAGATGGAGGAAAGAAAGAGATGAAACTAACAACCCTAGAAGAAGACCCTCTTCTTCTTCTCTTTACTCTCTCCTAGACACTCTGTCTTGTGTCTATTATATCTCCATGATCCAAAGGTCTTTCCCTTTGATTTTTGGATAACTAAAAGGCCTCTCAAATATCTATGTTTTTCAAAAATTTTATGAAGAAACTCATTTTATAGAGAGAGATATGATAGAGTCCTTATCTAGGTCAAATACCTAATCAAGGCTTATCCAAACATGGCAAGATAAGGGGCACCCAACTCTTGGACGCCTCCTCCTTATTTTCATGCATGGACCACCAGCAAAAAGTGCACAAAGTATTCCCTAAAAGCCATAAAAATTCCAAAAAAAATTTGGATAAATTTGGTGCAAAAAGGAAAGAGCTTTGGATTTTTAAAACTCTATCTCATAGAATTTGAAATCCAAACTTATTCTTACTTTGATTTGATCCACAACCACATTCCATGTATGAAAGATGAGAGAAAACTTTTTGGACATAGAAAAGACCTGGGAGAGGGCTTTTGTCGCACAAAATAAGAGGGGATTGGCGTGGAATAAGAGCGAGGGCATGGGGGAGGGGGGGCTTATGTGACGCAAGGTGGAATCCTATCTTACTAGGATTCTATCTTATGGCTTGTTTTAATTTGATTTCTCAAATCAAATCAAATCAAAATTAGATCAACCCAATTAAAATAGATCTTAATCTAATTAAAAACCTAATTTAATCAGATTAAATTAGATTTAAATCTGATTTAATTTTCTAATCAAATTAAAAATTAGGTTGACCCAAGTCTTAATTGAACTAGGATTGGTTTTTTTCTTGCACTTGGCTTATCCAATAAACCAATTGAACTTGATCCAATCAAGACCAAACCAAATCTAATTAAATTATATTCAATTAGACTTAATCTCAACCCATTAGCTTAATTAAATTAAGTCAATTAGCAATCGAATTGTTAATCGATCCTCCTGCAATACTTGCACTAGGTTAAATGTCAATCGTATTGATCATTTAACCTTAGAACGATTCTTAATCATTGATCAACCATCTGATCAGATTATGAACTCTAATGTGTGTGACCTCATAGGTCCAAACTTAAGTTGATACTATAGAAATAAATTTTTATACTAATCGAAGTGACCATCTAGCAATGGTACCCGACGACCGGATAGGTCGAATGTGTAGAACAACATCCTTAGAACCCATGCGGATATAATTTCCATATAATTCATCCCCTTGACCAAAATGATCATAGGACACCTCAGAGTTTGACTGTTAACTCTGATCAGGTTGTCCACATTGTATTTCAAAATATCAAATCCATCTGATGGATTATCCTGGCCAAGGTTTTGCTAAATTGAAATACAGTGACTCATTCTTCTCTAACTCTTGGAGTGGTCAATCCCATCTCGATCACACTCTGACTTCGTAAGTACTTGACAACAGAAGCCTTCCATCACTGAATTAAAAATTTAGTTAATTTAGTACCAAAGCATAGTGAGTTGCTTGCAAGTCACTGAGGTGATCTCAGGTCTAAGGGACACTTATACCTATATCCCATCAGAGACATTCTCGATGATAGAATACTCTGGAATTAGTCACGTTCAATGATGATGTACCCTTACATCTCACCTGTATGTCATACCAGTGTCTTCACACTCCTTGGTTAAGAGGACAACCAATCCATATGGCCTATAGCGACCTATGCTCGATAGAAGCTGTCGTCCTTACTAACAGCTTATTATTTGGTCGTGAACAGTTTTAAGGACTAATCAATAAATCCTCTCTTTATTGAATCTAAATAGTTCTAAGGACTTCATCATAACAACAGAGTTCATTAGAAGATGAAAGCTTATGATGAAAATATCAAATATATTTTATTTATTAATAAATCAATTACCATACTTGGTTGCTCAACTGTTAACAGCTTGACGATTGACTTTTGAAATATATTTCCTAACATATCATACATGCATAAGACATAAATCACAAGGATCTACTTCATATACTGAAGTTGAACATATGCTGAAATGAAATATGTGATCAAATCACATACCTGTTTCATAATTTTTTTCTTCAAATCTGGATCTGAAAGAGAAAAAGATCTCTCTTAGCCATGTAAGTACCCGACCTCTATGGATATCCACTCAGGATCAGTCTGAAATAGCCCTCTTAAAATTAATTTTTTTTTCTAAAAAAAATCAACCTGCGAATCTAAACGAAGCCTGGATTGCAATCAACTTTTTGATCTTTTTCTTGATCTTCTTCTTCTCTTACTTTTCTTCTCTAGATTATGGAGCAACCATAGACTACAAAACAGCAAATAAGGATGCCCAACAGCCCTTGGGCGTGGAAGAAAGAGGACACCCAAGCTTGGAGCATTGATGCTCCAAGGGAGAAGAGAGGGAGAAGAGAAGAGAGGGGCGTGGGGCACTCCTAAGGGGGTGTGGGGCTACTGGTTCAAGTGCTTAGGGACCTTAAGGGAGGCCCTTTTAAATAGGCATAAGGTTTAAATCTTATTCAAAACCAAACAAGCACTTAATATGAGTCCTACTTACATTGGGTTTCCTTATACTTTTAGTTATTTGACTTCCTTTAGAAAATCAATTAGGTGCCAACTATTGGAGCTCTTGCACCGATAAAATCACATCCCACTTTGCACCCATGGGACGCCCCATAAAGGATCCACATGCCCTCTAATAGATGGATATGCCCAACTTGATCAAATCAAGTGGCACCCAATCAAAACTATCCAAGAAATTAATTAAGGACTTGCACTCTTAATTTATTTGATTCAAAATCTTAAGTACCCAACAATTGGAGCCCAATGAATCTAATTCATTTAAGTTATTAGCAGATAATTAAGTTTGAACTAATCTTATTAAATAAGAAATTCAAATGTAAAGAGAAAATTAGGTCCAACCATATGCTAGCAAGATTATCCTGAACCCAATAGGATTTCTCTAAATCCAATTGAGACTTCATAAGTCCAATTGCTTATTCCAGATCTAATCCCTTTATTGTGTGACCTCATAGGTTCAATTCTATCTTGGAGTGCGATATACAATAATCTCTATCATCGCATCATTGAAACTCTTTCCAATGGATCGAAATAATTTTACTCTAACTCATCAAGGATTGTCGATTCTGAGCAATCCTAGTGAGCTCTCACAATCCATCAGTGACACCTAGCAGTATGTAGTGACAACTTAGTAGAACCAAAAATGAATCTCAAGGTATAGTTAACATGTGATTCAGTCCCTCTATCGTGAGTTCCGACTAGATGGCAGGTCATGGATAAATCATCAAACCTCATCATCAGTCATATGATAAATTCGATCAGCTCAAGTCTAATTATGATCCTTATGAAAATTTTTTTCCATCAATCACACTACTGTAGCCACAGACTCTTGGACTTAGCCTCTCAAATCTTATAGGACTACTCCTTTCTATCAAGGTTGATAGATTCCATTTTGATGCGCATCTTATTCCTATAATGGATCAACTGTTGCCAACATCCATTATAAAGGCTCATTAAGACTATGTTTATGTGTCAGTCAAACTCCAATAGTTTTACTATGAACAATCATACCATCACGATCAAAAGACCATTCACATAACTACAGCATCAAGATAATCACTGACGATCGAGTAAAAATCCAAGTGATCTCTCATATGATCACGCTCAGTACTAGTTGTTCTCTAATAACTATCCATACTCATCGCTCAGTGTCTCTACACTGTAGATCAGAGACTCATCTATCTTGAAAGAAATAATCTGTACGTCAGTATATCTGGATCGATCACCATCCTAATGATGATACTATGATCAAAAATTTTTAAGAATTAAATATATGTCTCTAATTCTCAATATTTTGAGAATATGTATCGAAATATTAATTCCATGGATGATTCAAGGATACATCACACTTGAATGAAAAATAAACTTATCCTTTTATTGATTAAATCAATGTATTAAGTATAAAATTATGTTCTAGCTTTATTACAATGTGTCAGCCATATTGATTTCTAAGATATACATCTAACAATCTCTCACTTGGACTAAAGTTAATTAGCCACTAATCTAAGTCCCATCCTCTCAAGGTGGATTTCTATTTTTGGTTGGCTCAATTGCTTTGTCAGCAGATCTGCCATGTTGTCCGCAAAGTCTACTTTTCATAACTCGACATATTTCTTTTCAAGATAGTCTCGTATAATATGATACCGCCGCTCGATGT
Source organism: Elaeis guineensis (assembly GCF_000442705.2). Classification (NCBI taxonomy): domain Eukaryota; kingdom Viridiplantae; phylum Streptophyta; class Magnoliopsida; order Arecales; family Arecaceae; genus Elaeis; species Elaeis guineensis. Next base: position 88,725,574 of record NC_025993.2, read on the forward strand.
GCTTTAATTTTTGATGAGACCTCGGCTCCTTAGCAAGTTCTATAGCTCTATTATTATCACAGAAAAGTGGTACGACATTCGATGTCATAACCCCAAATTTTGCAATAAATTTTTTAAACCAGAAGCCTTCCTTTGCAGCATCCGAAGCAGCGATATATTTAGCCTCCGTGGTCGAATCTGCTATGATTAGTTGCTTGAAACTCTTTCAGCTGACTGTGTCACCATTGCATATGAACACATAACTTGATATAGATTTTCTATCATCAGGATCAGACATGAAGTCTGAATCAGTATACCCCTCAACTCGCAACTCAGAACCTCCTCCAAAGATCAAAAATAAATCTTTAGTTCTTCTCAAGTACTTAAGAATATTCTTCACAGCTATCCAGTACTCTTCGTCTGGATTCGACTGATACCTACTCGTGACACTCACAGTAAGAGCAATATCAGATCGAGTACACAGCATGGCATACATGAGGCTCCTTATGGTTGAGGCATAAAGAATCCTACTCATGCACTGAACTTTCTCAGATGTGGTTGGATACATCATCTTAGAAAGATTAATACCATGCCTAAGAGATAAAAATCTTCTTTTAGAGTCTTTCATGCTGAACCTCTTCAGTACTTTCTCTATGTACAGTTTTTGTGACAAGCCTAGTATCCTTTTAGATCTATCCCTATATATCTTTATTCCATAGGATATTTTTCTTAGATCTTTCATAGAGAATTATTTGGACAACCATCTTTGACCATGGTCAATATGAGAATATCATTCTCAATAAGGAGAATATCATCCACGTACAATACGAAAAATATTATTGTGCTCTCATTGACCCTTTTGTATACATAAGATTCCTCTTCATTTTTGATAAAATCAAATGATTTGATCATATCATCAAAATAATAATTTCAACTTTGAGAAGCTTGCTTTAATCCGTATATAGATCTTTACAGCTTGCAGACTCTGTGATCACCATCACCCGATGTGAAACCCAAAGATTACTTCATATAGATATCTTTCTTAAGATATCCATTTAGGAAAGTAGTTTTCACATCTATCTAGCAAGTTTTATAATCATAATAAGCGGCAACAGCAAGCAGAGTGCGAATGGATTTTAGCATGGCTACGTACGAAAAAAAAAATTTTATAGTCAATGCCCTCGCACTGGATATAATCTTTTATGACAAGCCTAACTTTATAGGTTTCTACCTTACCATCGGTACCTATTTTCTTTTTGTAGATCTATTTACACCCAATGGGTACTATACCCTCAGGTAAATCTACTAAGGTCCATACTTAGTTCAAGTATATCGAGTCAATTTCTGACTTTATTACATCTAACTATTTTTCAAAATCGATGTCAGATATCACCTCGTCAAAGGTATTAGGATCATCACCATGACCCTTATCTCCCATAAGAAATATTTTTTTTATTTTCTCCATAAGCATACCCATGTACCTTTCAGGAGGTTGGAAGATCCTACTAGATCTACGAGGTGGTAGAGGAACATCAACTACTGGCTCATGAATAATGGATTCTTGAGGATCTATAGCTCTTTATTCTTCAGAGATCTTTTCAAGCTCAACTAACCTCCCACTGCCACCATCCTGGATAAATTATTTTTCTAAGAATATAACATTCTGACTCATAATCACATTGCAATCTGATAAAAAGTAGAAGTAGTATCCCATTGATTCTTTTGGATATCCTATGAAATAAGCTATTACAAAACTATCCTCTAATTTATCGGCCATCTGTCTCCCGACATAGGTCGGACATCTCCAAGTCTTAAGATAATCTAGACTCAACTTCTTATCGTACCATATCTCATAAGGTATGGTAGGAATAGATTTTGATGGAATCCTGTTCAACAAGTGAATGACAATTAATAAGGTATGTCTCCAAAGATATAAGGGTAGATCAGTGAAGCTCATCATGGATCTGACCATATCTAATAGGATCCTATTCTTCCTTTCGGATACTCCGTTGAGTTGAGATATTTTGGGAGGAGTCTATTGAGAGACTATGTCGTTGTCTTTAAGATATCTCAAAAATTTTTAACTAAGATATTTACCTCCTCGATCAGATCGAAGAATCTTAATGGGCTTGCCTGTTTGTTTTTCTACTTCATTTCTGAATTCCTTGAACTTTTCAAAAACTTCAGACTTGTGTTTTATCAGATACAAATATCTATACCTAGACAGATCATCGACAAAGATAATGAAGTAGCTATAACCACCTCTGGCCTATACATCAAATGATCCACACACATCGATGTGTACCGGGACAAGTAACTCAGTGGCCCTTTTTTCATATCCTACAAAGGGTAACTTGATCATTTTTTTCGAAGGCAAAATTTACAAGCTGTATATAACTTTGGATAAAGAAGCCAAGGATCCCATCATTTTTTAATTTGTTTATCATATCCTCTCCAATATGGCCTAGTCTATGATACCACAAGTACTTCTGATTAATTTTATCTCTAGGTCTCTTTTGACCTACGACACTCACTATTTGCTCATTTAAATTCACATTCACGTCAATATACAAGTGATATAGATTGTCAATTAAAAGATCTCGTACAACCAATTAATTTTATAAATAAATAAAATAAAAGTTTTTATTAAAATTAAATTCAAAATCTTCCTGTGCTAGCACAGAGATAGAAATCAAATTTTGACTAGCTACAGGAATAAAATAATAATTTTTTAAATCTAATCTAAAATCTAATGATAATCGAAGAGGATAAGTATCAATGACTTTTGCAATAATTTTTACTCTATTGTCGATCCAAAGGATCATGTTACTTTTTCTCAACCTGTTACTTTCTTTGAGACCCTGCATTGAGGTAGATATATGAGCACTCAGATCAGAGTCTATTACCCAACTAGAAGTAGAAGAAACTGTAAAGTTAGATTCAATTACGAGCATACCTTCTGATGGTTTATCTCCCTTCTTGGTCTTTAGGCTCTCCAGATAGAGTGGACAGTTTCTTCTCCAGTGGCCTTCAGCATCACAATGGAAACACTTTCCCTTTGCTTCAACCTTCTTTGGAATATCCTTCTTTGGCTTGCTCTCTTTCTTTTATTTCTTAGTGGATTTAATCTTCTTCTTCCAACTAAATTTTTTTTTGAAAAAAGTTCACTCCACAATGAGAACAGTGCCCCTTGAACTCTTCAAGATTCCTTCCATAGTGACCAACATGTTGATCAATTCGGATATAGTGCAATCAAGTTTGTTCATATAAAAATTTATAATAAATTGACTATATGAACTCGTAAGGGATTAAAGGATCAAATTCATCTATAATTTTTTTTGCATATCAAGCTCGAGCTTCTCAAGGTCCTCAATATTCTTGATCACTGTCATACAGTGCTCATGGACTGACTGCCCTTCATGCATCTTCAAATTGAAGAGTCTCTTGGACACTTCGAATCGCACTGTACGGCTCTGCTCACTATATAACTCTTGTACATGAGATATCATAGCCCTGACAGTAGGCATATGCTTAAGCTGGCTTTGTAACTCATTTGACATAGAGGCTAGCTCATTGCACTTGACCCGCCTGTCTTCATCCATCTACTTTTCATAAGTAGCTTTTTGCTCAGTAGTAGGACGGTTTGGTAATACTATGGGGTTCTGATCGAGTACATGATCTAGTTATTTTAAGGTCAAGATAATCTTAAGGTCTTTTAGCCAGTCTTTATAATTTGTTCCAGTCAAACGATCGGTTTCAAGGATGCGGGCTAGAGGGTTTGAGGCTGACATTATTTAACTATGAGAGTAAAAATTCAAGTTAGACTTTTATACTTTAAAATTATATTTACTTCTAGAGACTTTAAGATACAAACAATGACTCCCATTAATTTTTTGGATCCCTCCACTCTCCGGATGAAAAAAAAAATCCTAACGCGACAAATAGGTTTTCAGTGGGTGCTGCAGTCCCACCGATACCATATACCTCACCTAACAGTTATTGATAGTATGCACACCAATGCATGGACAACTCTTTACCCAGATGCTTCTCTAAACATGTTGCAGTGACTTGGTCTCTAAGTCATGTGGGCTCACCTAACAGTTATTGACCACACTCCTTAGTTAAGCCTGACCTACCATTCACAAGCAGGTGTAAGGCCGTTATTGGGTCCCTCACCTAACAGTTATTGGGCCCAACCCCATCCTTACCCTGGAACAACTCTTTGCTAATAGAGTAATTGCGTATTCCCGATGCAACGGAACCACTGTAACCAACTGAGAACAATCAACACCAGTAGCATGCCTATACATCTACAACAGTGGTAGATCTATGGACTTAATATTTGTGAAAAAGTTTAGGTTTAGATCTCATCTAAACAGTCAATATATGACTGATCTAATTGGAATGGGCTAAACCAAAATGCCAAACAACCTTATTCAGGACTCAATCTTTTAAATTTGTCAGGTAAGTCGAGATCGGTGGGGGTCCCCCCGTTGCTTTCTTTAGATATCAATAAATTAGTCAGGTCAGCTACCAGAACTAATTAAATAACCATCTCTCAATTACTTACCTTAGACATCAATAGGTCAATTTGTCCAAATAGGTTGGCTCAAGCGAATCAGGCTCAAGTCATCGAGCCGAATTAGATCCTTAGGTTAATCGATTCTATATATGGGATTCAATCGATTTGATTAACAATAATTACATAATCATTTAACTTAATTGATCTAACCCTCATCAACACTTGACTCGATTTGATCAATTACTTAATCAAATTAAATCCATAATGTTCAAATCAAAAATCTTAGATGCAATCTAATTATATGACCTAATTTTTGATTTTTTCATAACCAAAATTCTTATACATAAATATAAATTTTAGATTTTAAAACTAAATTTCAAATCTAAATTTTTTGTATGAAAGATAAATTTTAAATTATAAAACTAAATTTAAAATTTAACATACAAATATATATCTCATATATGTGTGTAAAATTCAGATCTAAACTAAAATTCAGACCATAACATGATATCATATATCTCATATATAAATTATGAATCATATTGAAAATAATTTTTTGACCTAAATATGCAATCATATATCTCATTTATGAATCATGAATTAGGTCAAATAAAATTTCAGATTTATGCATGCATCTACATATCATATAATTATGAACTAAAAATTCTTCTAGAATAAAATTCAGATCTATGCATGCTTTGACATATCAACTATATATTCTAAAATCAAATTTAAAATAAATTTTAGATTCAAAATAATTATTTATACATCTCATGTATCAAGAAAAATTAGATTTTAAAATTTTTTTCAAAATATGTATGTCAATTTCATATATATGAAATTCATAGCTCTGATACCACTACTGAAATTTCTATATCGGGGCATGCATGTATGTTTTAATTTTTTTTAAAATATTATAGTAATATAGAAGATTAAAACTCTTTTTAATTTATATCATGTATGCATAAAATATAAACCACAAAGATCTACTTCATATGCTGAAATTGAATATATGCTGAAATTGAATATGTGATCGAATCACATACCTGTTTCATAATTTTTTTCTTCAAATCTAGATCTGAAAGAGAAGAAACTCTCTCTTAGCTGCATAAGTATTTGGCCTCTATAGGTATCCACTCAGGATCAGCTTGGAATAGCTCCCTTAAAATTAATTTTTCTTCTTCAAGAAAAATCAGTTTGCGAATCTGAACGAAGTTTGGATTGCGATTAACTCTTTGATCCTTTCCTTGATCTTTTTCTTCTCTTTTTCTCTTGCTTTTCTTCTTTAGATTATGAAGCAACTAGAGACTACAAAGCAGTAAACAAGAAAGACGCCTAACAACCCTTGGGCATGGAAGAAAGAGGATGCCCAAGCTTGGGGCGTTGATGCTCCAAGGGAGAAGAGAGGGAGAAGAGAAGAGAGGGGTGTGGGGCACTCCTAAGGGGGCATGGGGCTACTGGTTGAAGTGCCTAGAGATCTTAAGAGAGGCCCCTTTAAATAGGCATAAGACGTAAATTCTATTCAAAACCAAACAAGCACTTAATATAAGTCCTATTTGCATTAGATTTTCTTATACCTTTAGTTATTTGACTTTCTTTAGGAAATCAATTAGGTGCCAACTATTAGAACCCTTGCACCCACAAAATCATACCCCACTTTGCACCTATGGGATGCTCCATAAAGTAGACCAACTATCACCAACATCTACTATAAGGGCTCATTGAGATCATGTTATGTATCAATCAAACTCCAGCAGCCTCACTACGAGTAGTCGTACTATCGTAAATCAAAAGATCATTCACACAACTACAGCATCGAGACAATCACTGACGATCGAGTAAAAATCTAAGTGATCTCTTATATGGTCATGCTCAGTACTAATTATTCTATAACAACTACCCTCACTTATCGCTTAATATCTCTACACTGTAGATCAGAAACTCATCTACCCCGAAGGAAGTAATCTGTGCATCAGTCTATCTGGATCGATCACCATGTTTATGATGATACTATAATCGAGAGTATTTAGAAATTAAATACATATCTTTAATTCTCAATACTTTGAGAATATGTATTAAATAATTAATTTCATGGATGATTCAAGGACACATCACACTTGAATGAAAAATAAACTTGCTTTTTTATTGTTCAAATTAATGTATTAAGTACAAAATTGTATCATAGTTTTATGACAATATGTCAGCCATATTGACTTCTAGGACATACATCTAATAGGTCCTACTACATAGCAGTAGCACCCTAAGTGGCATCTTCGATGAGCTTCGATAGCCTTATAGACTCGGCTACCAATCATGCCTTCTCGAATGAATATGCCATGATGCTCCGACAGTTGGTCATCTTTAACTGATCAACTTCTGTTGAAGCCTTGTCTATTACCTTTCTAGTCTTTGACAACTCCTTTTAGGTAGCAGCTTTCTTATTCAATTTTCTAACTCTTTTTTTTAGATTTCCTATACAGGACCTAATTCTTGTTGTAGAAGCCACTGACAAAGGCTCGACAGTGGGTACCAAAGGAGTATATTCATCGAGGATGCACGAGCATAGCTGAACAAGTGAAGGAAAGATAATACAAATTTAAGAAGGATGGAATGTTATTTTATTAATAACGACTTTTCTACAAGAAGAAAAAGAAAAAAGTATAAGTAAGATTCATCTCTCGACCTCACCTTAGAGATCAGAGGGATCGAGCGTGACTTCCTAGGGACCTAGAGTTGCTCTAGATGGACCAACAGCAGATGACAGAGGAACTTCGATCGCCGCCTCTTCGCTCCTCACCTGCTTCTCAGCAATTGTGGAATTGGGAGGAGCTGCCTCCTCCACGACTTTCTCATCACCCTCATCCTCATCCAAAAAGGAGAGGTCGGCTTCAGAGAGTCGAGCGACTATCAGGCGACGGCAATTGTCAAATCCAATCTCATGTCCCTTATTAAAAGAATCTTGATTGAATGCGGCCAGGCCATCATAGTATCCCTCTGACGCCTTAAAGCTATCAATTGCCTTGGCCATCTCCTGCTTGAAATCCTTCAAGGTCTTGAAGGATTCCATGGTCGATTGATCGGTCTCAGCAACCTTCTCTTTAGCCTCCTGCCTGGCCTCTGCAATACGATCCTCGACTTGCTTCTTAGTCTTGGCAACCCGCTCTTTAGCTTTTTGTTCGATCTCGACGAGTTTTGCATTGACCGCCTAAAGTTCCTTCCCCTTTTGCATGAGATCAGTGAAAACTTTCTTGAGAGATTCTCTTAACTTATCGATCTCTGTCTTTGCAATGTCGACATGCGTGTGCACCTCAGTGGCATTGGACTTGGCCCTTTGGTGCAAAACTCTATGAATCTCCATTCTGTGTGCATGGTTCAATGTAACAACCAAAAAATGAAGTATCTATAGGGAGCTACGATTAGCAAAAGGAGTGGAGAAACCAAAGGATGGGATAAAGAATGAAAATAGCACCTGATGCATGGCAGTCACAGAGTGCTGTTGTAGGTTGTTGAAGCCCATATTTCTGATACCCCTCAGCTCTACAGAAAGCATCGGCCTCCCGGTCAGTTCTTTGATAACCCTCCAATCATTAAACAATGCATTTTTAGGAATGGAGATAAGGCCAGCATCTGGGTCCACTTGATTAGTGGGAGGAGGCATGCTGCTTGGACCCGCAACAGAAGGAAGTTGAGTAGAAGAAGGTTGAACCCCAACTCCATGAGGAGACGTCGGGGAAGCCAACAAAGGGGCTGCAGCTGGTGGAGGTGATGGTGCTGGAGCGACCATGGAAATTGGAGCCACGATAGACAAAAACAGACTCGAAGAAGTGGGAGCAGCCAATACGATCATGATCTCGACTGTCGAGACCTACTCGTCCATCACCTTTCTTCGACGGACCACTGGCTTTTTAGAGGTGCCTTTGGATACTAGAGCCTTCTTTTTCTTCAGAAGGTTTCGCTTCATTTTGACAATATCCTCCAGCCTCATCTCTATAAACAATCATGTTTGGTCAGTCGCCTTAAAGAAAAAGGTAAGAAAGGTAAGCAATTACAGTACTTGTTAGGAAATAAGTCCTAAAGCCAATTGACTTATTGTAAATATTTGAATTTTTGTATATAAATTATTTATTAATGAATAAAATATTATTTTGGCATGTTCATCATATGAACATCTTTCCTATAGAACTCTCAATTTTATGATGAAGTTTTTAGAACTATGATATAATCAATAAAAGAAGATTTATCGAATAGTTCTTAAACATGTTCGTGACCAAATGATACATCATTAAAAAGATGATGACGTTTATTGAGTGTAGGTCATTGTATGCCATATAGATTGATTGTCCTTATAATCAAGAGTATAAAAATACTAGTATGACACACAGGTAAGATGTAGGAGTATATCATCACTGAATAAGTGACTCACCTGCTAAGCACTCTGCTGTCAAGAGTAACTCATGAAATATATGGGCATAAGTGTCTCTTAGACTTGAGATTACTATAGTAACTTGTAAGCAACTCACTGTGCTTTGGTGTCGGACTATTTGCATTTCTAATATAGTGATGGAAGGCTATTGGATACAGTCAAGTACTCATGAAGTATGTGCATGGATCAAGATGGGATTGACCCCTCTGAATTATAGGAGACAATCATCACTGTATTTTAATTTAGTAAAATCTTGGTCAGGATAATCCATGTGATGAATTTGAAATGTTGAAATACAATGTGGATGACTTCTTCAGGGTTGGCAGCAGACCCTAGATTATCCTGAGCATTCAGGATCAAAGAGATGAATGATGCGGTAACCATATGTGGTTCTTGAATATTGCTTTACATATATTCGACCTATTCGGATATCAAAAATTATTACTAGATGGTAACTTTGATTAGTACAGAAAATTATTCTTATATTACCGGCTTAGTGTTCGAACCTATGGAGTCATATACAAAGTCAGGCAACGTAGGAAAGAATTGAGCTAAGTCTATGCATTCAATTTAGAAGTACATGACTTGATTAAATAAATGATTAGCTTAATTAAAAATTAAGATAGAGATCATCCGAGATTAAATAATTGACTATGTCTAGCTAGTACTAGATATGAGATGCAAGTTTAATTTCGGAGATGAATATGATCTGATCAGTGATCCAAGGGATTCATGAGAGATTGAATTTGAGTCCTAATTAATTTTAGATTCGATCTGATTTAATTAAAACTAATTGAGTTAAAAATCTATGTTAGACTTGGATCTGAATCCTAATTAGATTGGGATTGACAGACTTTTCAAGTTTGGTTCAAATCAGATTCAAATTGGATTCGAATCAAGTCAAATTTGAGCCCAATTTGGATTAGATTCTTAGGGTCCCAAAAACCTAGGATTCTCTATCATCATGGCCAACCAAGAGAAAAAGGGGGTGCTGGTTTTTCCGCCCCTCCTCTTGTGTGCGTGGGTGAGGATGTAAGGATGCTAAGATTGGCATCAATCCTATCTCATCCAGATTTCCTTCTTGGATAAGGTTGGAACACATTCAAATTAGATTTAAATTAGGAGTTCTAACCCTATGGGTCTTCATATGGGCATCATCTATAAATAGGGGAGACCTCTGACCACTAGTGCATGACATCTGATTTTGTGCGACAAGAGAAAGAGAGAGCACGGTGAGAAGAGAGGTTTTGTGTGACATACAAAGGGAGGCATCCTTCATGGCGTATATAGGTTCTTGGCATCTTGGTGTGGGAAAATTAATGCAGGGATAAAATGATAATTTTAAAACTTTTTCAAAATCATGATTTTACAGCTTAAAAATATTAATTAATCTAATTAATTAACATAAATTTATCCTACACTAGGATCTAAATATGATATATAGTATGCATGTATTTAAATTTAAAATTCGAATTTGAACAATAAACACTTTATTGTAATGTGTTCAAAACACAATACCTTTGTGCGGGTAGTAGATCGCCATAATCTGATCACCGTCGGGAGAGTCTGATTATCGCGATGCTGTCACACAGTGTGTCTGGCCTCTGTGGATCATCCACACAAAGCTTCCGATCTGATCGATACCTCGTGAGTGCTAGCTCGTTGTAGAGCCCTTTTGACGGTCGATGCTGATCGAACTCCTTCGATCGATGTCTGTCGATTCTTTGGATGCTCTGGATCATCAACAGATGTGCTTGAGAGGATGTTGAAGATCTCTCTAAAATTTTGTGGGCTCATGACACTCGTAGCTCACTTTCTCACTTCCCGAACCCCAGGCTAAAACTCTAGGAAACTCACCGAAAATCTTGCACCCACTTTTCTTTCTTTTCTTTTTTCTCTTGAAAGGATATGGACTTCCTTCTCACGCACAAGACTTCTCATGCCCTAGAATTTTTTTTCAAAAAAAAAATCTTCTCTTTCACACCCCACTCTTCTCCTCCTATTATAACAACGTCAAACGTCTTATCCAAAAGAAAGGATAAAGATGAGTAATTGCACATTTGAATTCAAATCAAATTTTGAATTCAAATGGACACTAACTCATCCCTTATCCACTAAAGGCATGAGGCGTGGCTTAAATTGTGCATGGAGAGATTTTATGAGAAATCTTTTCTCATGTAATAAATAGAGCGTAAAAAAAGGGATAAGGTGAAAAGATTGATTGCCCATTCAAATTCAAACTTTATTTTGAATTTGAATGGCAAACCAATCATCTTTATCCATTCATATGGCACATTAAAGTGGGGTGTGGAGAGGGCTTGGCGTGAAGAAATAATTCATGAGAAGTTCCTTCTCATGAATTCAAATGGGTGCAATGGAAGTGAGGTGGCGCATGGAGATTGGGTCAAGATGGTTTAATTATTTAAACCAACCTAATTGAACCAAATAAGTTGGGTTCAATTAGACTAATTTAAACCCAACTTAATTAGGCTTAATTAGGCTCAATAAAATCCTAATCAAATCAGGAATTGACTAAGCCCAACCCCTGATCAAATCAGGGACCAAACCATCTCGACGATTAGGTCAACTCTTAACCTAATCAGGTCAAACCCAATTGAATCCAATTCAATTGGACTTGATCCAAAAATAATTACTCAATCAAATTGAGTTAATTAGCGATCAAATCACTAATTAAACCTCTCATAAATACTGAGTTCAAATCCGATGGGCAATCGGACATCAGAATTCATCGATATATAATCCTGATCGAAAAATCCCAACCAGTGGGACTCTTGACCCCGGTACCCATAATGTGTGGAACTCATGATCAAAGAATCCTGATTCTCGATCACTGAGTCTCAAACATGTAAGATTCTACATCAGGCATCAGATCAGATAGGAACCTCTAATGTGTGTGACCCTGCAGGTTCAAATCTAAGTCAGTAGCACAGGAACCAATTCCTGTACTAATCGAAGTGACCATCTAGCAATAGTACTCGACGTCCGGATAGGTCGAATAGTCATAATCGCAACACTCAGAACCTACATGAATATGGTTACTGTATAATTCATCCTTTTGACCTCTGTGTTTAGGATGACTCAGGGTTAAACTGTCAACCCTGATCAGATCATCCGAATCGTGCTCAACTCAAACAGTCCTGTGATTCCTCATAAGGACTACCCTGGTCAAGATTTTGCTAAATTGAAACACGACTGTACACAGCTCTTAAACTGGAGTGGTCAATCCCATCTTGACACATGCACCGACAAGTCAAGTACTTGACTACACCTAACAGCCTTCCGTCACTGAATTAGAAATTCAGGTAGTCCAGTGCCTAAGTGCAATGAGTTGCTTGCAAGTCACCGTGGTGGTCTCAGGTCGGAGGGACATTTATACCCATATTCCATCGGAGCAAATCTTGACAGTAGAAATAGCTCCGGAGTCGGTCACGTTCAGTGCAGATGTACCCTTATATCTCACCTATATGCCATACCAGTTTCTCCATACTCATTGGTTAAGAGGACAACCAACCTATATGGCACACAACGACCTATGCTTGATAAACATTGTCATCCTTGGTAACAACGTATCTTTGGTCGCGAACAGATTTAAGGACTAAACGACAAATCCTCCTTTGTCGAGTCTAAATAGTCATAAGGACTTCACCACAATATAGGAGTTCATTAGAAGATGAAATATTTTGTGATGAAAAATATCAAAATAATTTTTATTAATTCATAATTCATGTACATATACAAAAATGAGCACAACCGTCAACAGGCTGACGATTGGCTTTGGGACACTATTCCCAACAATCTCCCACTTGGCCTAAAGCTAATCGGTGCAGTATCTAATACCCATCTTTGAATTGTAGTTGTCGAACTCCTTCACGGCAATGGCTTTAGTGAATGGGTCAGCCAGGTTCTCCTTCCCGTCGATCTTCTGAAGATCGACGTCACCTCGATCCATAATTTCTCGGATGAGATGGTAGCGGCGCAGAATATGCTTCGTCCGCTGGTGTGCCTTTGGTTCCTTCGCCTGAACAATGGCTCTAGAGCTGTCACAGTAGAGCAAAATTGGATCAACAAGGGAGGGTGCTACTCCGAGCTCGGTGATGAATTTCCTCAGCCACACCGCTTCTTTGGCAGCATCTGATGCAGCGACATACTCCGCCTTGCAAACTGAATCAGCCACTGTGTGCTGCTTGGAACTTTTCTAGCAGATAGCCCCACCATTAAGGGTAAAAATAAATTCTGACATACTTTTGCTATCATCGTAATCAGACTGGAAACTAGAGTTTGTAAACCCTATAAGTCTCAAGTCCGATTCACCATAAACAAGCCACTGGTTCTTAGTATTTCTTAAATACTTCAGGATGGTTTTAACAACCTTTCAGTGATTCTCTCCTGGATCAGATTGGTATCTACTCACTACCCCTAGTGAGTATGCCACATCTGGTCGTGTACATGTCATGGCGTACATGATAGATCCCACTACCGAAGCATATGGAATCCTACCCATACGCTCTCTCTCTTGAGGTGTTGTCAGACAATCCCTCTTCGAGAGAAAAATTTCATGGCCTATCGGAAGATAGTATTTCTTGAAATTCTCCATGCTGAACCTCTTCAGCATAGTATCAATATACGTGGACTGAGATAAACCAAGCAACCTTTTAGATCTATCCCTATAGATCCTCATCCCTAGGATGTAGGAAGCTTCTCTTAGATCCTTCATGGAGAACTGTGACGACAGCCAAATCTTTATTCCCTGTAATGCAGGGACATCATTCTCGATTAAGAGAATGTCATCCACATACAATACAAGAAATACTACTACTGGACCATTAGCCCACTTATAAATGTAGGGCTCTTCTCCATTCTTAACGAAGCCATACGTCTTGATCGTCTTATCAAAACATATGTTCCAACTCCGTGATGCCTGCTTAAGTCCATAAATGGACCTCTGTAGCCTGCACACCTTAGACTCATCTGTGGACATGAATCTTTCAGGTTGTATCATATACACCTCTTCATTCAGCTCTCCGTTTGGGAAAGCTGTCTTCACATCCATCTGCCAGATTTCATAGTCCAGATGGACAGCTATCGCAAGCATAATCCGAATGGATTTGAGCATACCACAGGAGAAAATGTCTCGTCATAGTCTATACCATAACATTGACGATATCCCTTGGCAACCAAACGGACTTTATAGGTTTCTACCTTTCTGTCTGCGCCCCTCTTCCTCTTGAAGATCCACTTACACCTTATGGGTTTTACTCCTTCGGGTGGGTCAACCAATGTCCACACATCGTTGACCTTCATGGACTCCATTTCGGATTTCATGGCCTCTAGCCATTTCTCAGAGTTGGATCTCTGCATTGCATCCATGTAGGTGATCGGATCCTCATCATTTTCATCAAGTTCGATAGGATCATCATCTCGGACCAAGAAACCATAGTATCTATCCGGTTGATGTGGTACTCTACCAGATCGCCTTAAGGGTGCTTGAACAATGGGCTCCGGATCTGATCTAATCAAATTCAGTTTAGGTTCAGCAACTTGTGTCGGTTTTTTTACCTGTCGAACTTCATCAAGTTCGATCTTAGAGGCAACAGTCCCTTCACCAAGGAACTTCTTTTCCAAAAAGATTGCCTTAAGGCTGACAAACACTTTTTGCTCATCAGCTAGGTAGAAGTAATACCCTTTGGTCTCTTTTGGGTACCCTATAAAATTACACTTGTCAGACCTAGGTCCAAGCTTATCCGTAATTAAACGTTTAACATAAGCCGGACACCCCCAAACCCTAAGGTGCGAGAGTACTGGCTTACGTCCTATCCATATCTCATATGGTGTTTTAGTTACAGACTTACTCGAAATTCTATTTAGAAGGTAACAAACCGATTCGAGCGCATATCCCCAGAGGGAGATCGACAGACCAGCAAATCCCATCATGGATCAAACTATGTCCAACAAGGTCCGATTCCTCCTTTTAGATACACCATTATGTTGTGGTGTTGCAGGAGGAGTCCATTAAGAGAGAATCTCATTCTCTCCAAGATATGTCAGAAAATCATTGGAAAGGTATTCACCTCCTCGATCAGATCGAAGAGTTTTAATATACTTTTCAGTTTGTTTTTCTACCTCATTTCGAAATAGTTTTAACATTTCAAATGACTCCGACTTATGCTTCATTAAATAGACATACCCATACCTCGATAGGTCGTCTGTGAAGGTTATAAAGTAGAAATATCCACCTCTTGCACTTGAGCTCATAGATCCACATGCATCAGAATGTACCAGAGCCAAGAGTTCACTGGCTCGCTCACCTTTTCCAGTAAAAGGTGACTTGATCATTTTACCAAGAAGACAGGACTCACAGGTTGGAAGTGATTCACAATCACCTACTTCAAGAATTTCTTCTTGAGCCAACCTGTTTATCCTGTTCTTATTGATATGACCTAGCCTACAGTGCCAAAGGTAGACTTCTGACACATTATCTATTCTAGGATGTTTACCGGTGGTTTGAACCACATTAACAGGTTGTGATAGAAAGTAAATTCTATTATTAAGTTGTCCAACAAATATTGTAACACCATTCAAAATGATATTGCAAACATTTTTTTTTATTAAAAATTGATAACCGTTCATGACCAAAAGGCCTACAGAAATAATATTTAATAAAAAGCTTGGACAATAGTGACATTCACTCAGAATTATGTTTCGAGAATTGATTACAAGGTTCATAATTCTTAATGCTAGAACTGGAACTTTGCTTCCATCTCCAACATTCAGGAACCTCTCGCCTTCATCAAATCTCCTACTGACCTGTAGACCCTGCATCGAATTGCAAATATGATAAGGGCTTCCGGTATCCAATACCCAGGTAGTAGTATCACAAATGGAAAAGTTGCAAGGTGTTATCATATAAGTACCTTGCTTCTTCTTCGACCTATTCAGGTCCAGGGAGGCAATGTATAGAGGACAGTTCCTCTTTCAGTGCCCCTGCTTCTTACAAAAGAAGCACTCCGCCTGGCTCTGGTCGGGCTTGCGCTTCTTGGTCTGACCCTATGCAGACATCCCAGCATGCAGTTGCACCTTCTTATTCTTCTTCTTCTTGTTCTTCTTCTTCCCTTTCTTAAAGGGTCGACGACCAGAAGAAGACCCTCCCATAATATTCACCGACTCCTTATGGAGCTGGTGATCCTTCTCAAAGTTCTGCAGCAACCCTAACAAGCCGTGGTAGTTCACTGCAGGCTTTGTCATCCGAAAATAAGTAAGGAAGGGGAGGAAAGACTTGGGCAATAAATTAAGGATCACATCCTTACCGAGCTGCTCGTGCAAGGGAAAGCCCAGTTTACTTAGGTGCTCAATCATTTCGATCATGTACAGTACATGATCAGTGACTGAGGCTCCATCCCTCATCCGAGCATTAAAAATGGCACAACTAGTTTTGTGCCTTTCAACATCGTCAGGCGTGCCAAAGGAGTCGTTCAATAATTGAAGCATCTCCTGGGGCGGGCATTCTCGAACATGTGGCTGAACTCATTATTCATTGCCGCCAGCATTATGCATCGAACGGTGGTGCGGTCGTTGAGCCACTTCTGATAAGTGTCTCGGACCGTCCCTTTAACGTTTGCGGCTGGCTCCTCAGGTGCCAGATCCGTTACTACATAAAGAATCCGCTCATGCTCAAGGATGATATTTAATTTTCGATACCAGCTATCAAAATTAGGTCCCATGAGCTTGTCATTATCTAATAATGACTGGAGGGACAGGGTAGTGGCCATAGCTGCATAAAGAAAAACCAGACCTCTATTAGTACATAAATTATAAATACTAAAGATTTGGACTTTAGTCTGAAGTTTCTCCCAGTATTTTTACGAACTGGTAGCCTCAACCTCCAATTCGAGGAATTACTTTAATTCCTTAGTGGGTTCTAGAATCCACGCAGACTACACATGAGCCCAACTTTGGTTGGTCAACCCATGTGCATCTATGGGTAGGTTCATAACCAGTTATTTCTCTAAACAACTTCTAGTAATTGATTTTGCCCCAGAACCGAATCAATAGGCTTTGGCCTCCACTAAAAAGATCTAGTTAGGTCCAACCATTAACATGATTTGATTTGGTGAATCGAACCAATGAATGATCAGGCCCGACTTTGGTCGGCCAACCTGATCACCATCAGAAAGACTCAAACCAAATTATCATATTATGAATGATAATTCCATTAGTCAATAAGCACCAGACCTTTGGGCCTCCAATGATTATTAAACTAATGGACTCATTATCACTCACTTAATGGGAGGCTATGACTTAGTTATCAATATAACTTAATCATTTTTAGGGACCTAATAATTTTTTGAGAATTTTATTAAAAGATAGATGAGAAAAAAATATCCAGCCAATTTCAATCCTCCCACTGACTTCACCAAGTCAGATTAAAAAAAAAGATTTAATTAAAGCTGGCATTAGGAGTACCTAAATCAGTCAAACTGATTTATCTAATGATATGGGTGAGCCTTAATCACCAAGTGATCTAATCAAAATCTAATTCACCAGGTTGGCCAGGTAAGTGAGATCAGTGGTGGGGATATGCCATTAACTCGTCAGAGATCGAATCACTGCGAGTAGCTCCCGCTAAAAAATCACTGGTCAAACTGCCAAACTTACCTTAGACACCAACCAGTTCATTAGTTTTAATTTGATAAACTTAGTAAATTGGGTTCCACCGTGTAGCCATGAATTAAGTCCATCTTGGTCTAGTTAAAGACATGGACCCATTCAACTACAACTATTGGAGTTGAGTCTAAAGTATCCTTGACCTAATCTAATTCAACTTTTGATTAGATTTGACCAATTACTCTAATTTAGTCTATTTCTTTATACTAACCTTAGGTCTAACCCAATTATGGACCTAATCCATCTAACCCATGGACCCACAAGTTTATGCAATTGTCTTTGGTCTTAATTCACAATTCTAGACCTACTAGACGACACTTAATTCTTTTAATTAAGTATTTGGGCTGATGGGTCAAGGTTTGGCATTTCGAAAATAATTTTTAAATTTGAAAGGTTTTATTTTCTATTCACCAAATATGTTGACTCATTTCACAAATAGATCAGCACATTTCATAAATAGCAATCCTATTGCTAATTACATAATAGAAAATAACTCAATCAAAATAAATCATGAATATTCTTTTAGATCTAATCTAACACATTCATGATAAATTTCATAATTGAACCTTTATAATTAATTCTTTTCGCTACTTCATCTGTATGGGATATAATTGCAACGGCACCCCTACCGCCATAGGAGACCCTATCGAATGGGAGGAGAGGGCCTTTAAACCCTGCTTTTCTTCTATGACCGAACGGCCATGGCAACCAACCCAATTCGATTACTTGCTACTTGGATCAAGTATATCTAAATATACCAATTTTAAAATTTAAATTTTAAATTTTAAATTTTAAATTTTGAATTTTAAATTTCAAACAAATTTCAAATTTCAAATTTTTGAATTTCAAATTTTGAATTTTAAATTTTGAATTTCAAGTTTGAAATTTCAACCAAATTTCAAATTTTAAATTTCAAATTTTAAATTTTAAATTTTTGAATTTTGAATTTTGAATTTTAAATTTCAAAATTCAAATTTTAAATTTTAAATTTTTGAATTTTGAATTTCGAACAACTTTCAAATTTTAAATTTTAAATTTTGAATTTTAAATTTCAAATTTAAACTTTTAGATTACAACTTAATCTACACATGCAAATATATATATCATATCTAAGAACCCGCTCTGATACCATTTGTGGGGAAATTCAGTGCAGGGGTAAAATGGTAATTTTAAAATTTTTTCAAAATCATGATTTTACAGTAAAAATATATTAATTAATCTAATTAATTAACATAAATTTATCCTACACTAGGATCTAAATATGATATATATAGCATGCATGCATTTAAATTTGAAATTCGAATTTGAACAATAAATACTTTATTGTAATGTGTTCATAACACAATACCTTTGTGCGGGTAGTAGATCACCGCAATCTGATCACCGTTGAGAGAGTCTGATCATCGCGATGCTGCCACACAGCATGTCTGGCCTCTACGGATCATCCACATGAAGCTCCCGATCTGATCGACTCCTCATGAGTGCTAGCTCGTTGTAGAGCCCTTTTGATAGCCGATGCTGATCGAACTCCTTCGATCGATGTCTGTCGATTTTTTGGATGCTCCAGATCGTCAACAGACATACTTGAGAGGATGTTGAAGATCTTCTTAAAATTTTGTGGGCTCACGACACTCGTAGCTCACTTTCTCACTTCCCGAACCCCAGGCTAAAACTCTAGGGAACTCACCGAAAATCTTGCACCCACTTTTCTTTCTTTTTTTTTCTCTTGGAAGGATATGGACTTCCTTCTCATGCATAAGACTTCTCACGCCCCAAAATTTTTCTCCAAAAAAAAATCTTCTCTTTCACACCCCACTCTTCTCCTCCTTTTATAACAACGTCAAACGTCTTATCTAAAAGAAAGGATAAAGATGAGTAATTGCACATTTGAATTCTAATCAAATTTTGAATTCAAATGGACACTAACTCATCCCTTATCCACTAAAGGTGTGAGGCGTGGCTTAAATTGTGCATGGAGAGATTTCATGAGAAACCTTTTCTCATGTAATAAATGGAGAATAAAAAAAGGGATAAGGTGCAAAGATTGATTGCCCATTCAAATTTAAACTTTATTTTGAATTTGAATGGCCAACCAATCATCCTTATCCATTCATATGGCATATTAAAGTGGGGCGTGGAGAGGGCTTGGCGTGAGAAAATAATTCATGAGAAGTTCCTTCTCATGAATTCAAATGGGTGCAATGGAAGTGAGGTGGCGCATGGAGATTGGGTCAAGGTGGTTTAATTATTTAAACCAACCTAATTGAACCAAATAAGTTAGGTCCAATTAGACTAATTTAAATCTAACTTAATTAGGCTTAATAAAATTTTAATCAAATCAGAAATTGACTAAGCCCAACCCCTAATCAAATCAGGGATCAAACCATCTCGACGATTAGGTCAACTCTTAACCTAATCAGGTCAAACCCAACTGAATCTAATTCAATTGGACTTGATCCAAAAATAATTACTCAATCAAATTGAGTTAATTAGTGATCAAATCATTAATTAAACCTCTCATAAATACTGAATCCAAATCTGATGGGCAATCGGGCATCAGAATTCATCGATATGTAACCCTGATCGAAAAGTCCCAACCAGTGGGACTCTTGACTCCGGTACCCATAATGTGTGGAACTCGTGATCAGAGAATCCTGATTCTCGATCACTGAGTCTCAAACATGTAGGATTCTACACCAGCCATCAGATCAGATAGAAACCTCTAATGTGTGTGACCCCGCAGGTTCGAACCTAAGCCGGTAGCACAGGAACCAATTCCTGTACTAATCGAAGTAACCATCTAGCAATGGTACCCAACATCTGGATAGGTCGAATAGTCACAATCACAACACTCAGAACCTACATGAATATGGTTACTGTATAATTCATCCTTTTGACCTCTGTGTTTAGGACGACTCAGGGTTAAACTGTCAACCCTGATCAGATCATCCGAATCATGCTCAACTCAAATAGTCCTGTGATTCCTCACAAGGACTACCCTGATCAAGATTTTACTAAATTGAAACACGACTGTACACAGCTCCTAAACTGGAGTGGTCAATCCCATCTTGACACATGCACCGACAAGTCAAGTACTTGACTACACCCAGCAGCCTTCCGTCACTGAATTAAAAATTCAGGTAGTCCAGTGCCTAAGTGCAGTGAGTTGCTTGTAAATTACCGTGGTGGTCTCAGGTCGGAGGGACATTTATACCCATATTCCATCGAAGCAAATCTTGACAGCAGAAATAGCTCTGGAGTCGGTCACGTTCAGTGCAGATGTACCCTTACATCTCACCTGTATGCCATACCAGTATCTCCACACTCATTGGTTAAGAAGACAACCAACCTATATGGCACACAATGATCTATGCTTGATAAACGTTGTCGTCTTTGGTAACAACGTATCATTTGGTCGCGAACAAATTTAAGGACTAAACGACAAATCCTCCTTTGTCGAGTCTAAATAGTCCTAAGGACTTCACCACAACATAGGAGTTCATTAGAAGATGAAATATTTTGTGATGAAAAATATCAAAATAATTTTTATTAATTCATAATTCATATACATATACAAAAATGAGCACAACCATCAACAGGCTGACGATTGGCTTTGGGACACTATTCCCAACACTTGATTCTAGGCATGAGGATCCCATCCAAGTAGATCCCAAGGGCATGTGATCATATCTCCTCCTTTCCCTCTTCCCTTCTGAAGTTTGATGCGAAGATCTTTATCCTTCCTTTCTACAGGGCTTGGCGTTCGCACGAAGTAGAAGGTTTGTGCTTTCAGACCTCATGAGGCATTGGATTCAAAAATCTTCTTAGAATTTTGATCCTTATTCCACTGCATACAAGGTAATTTATAAGATTATAAATTAATAGAACAGAAAAATTTTCAGATGCACTCTGACGATCTGATCCTGATCAGATTTTTTTTTCCTTCAGTAATCACCCCTAGGGTCGGTCTGGCTAAGTCCAGCATTAAAGAGGACCTCATCGGACATCAACTAATCGATCAAGAGAACTTTGAAGTCTCTAAGGATCTTAAAATGGACCTCTTCATCAGCCCTCAGTATTAAAATTTTGAACACTGAAGCCTCTGACTGACCCCAATTTGGCAAGTCCCAATCCTCCTTCAGAGAGCTATACGCAAACAAGAACCGCCCCTTCTGCCCGTGGATGGAAGAAGGAGCATCCTTGATCCGAGAAGAAACCCCCCTCCGAGAAGAAAAATACCATCAGTCCTTCACATATTGATATCTCTTGATGGTGAGAAAAGAGCAAAAAAGATCAACGGATGGTCGAACGCCGGCCATGACACAAACAACTAAAAAACCTACTATAAATCTAAAGGAATTCGGAATGATGGCACAGAGAGATAAACCATAAAAATGGAAAACATTGAGGATAAAAGGATAGATGAAAAATCTTAAGCCCGCCCGGAGTGCTTCCTCATATATGGTGAGCCGACCGAGGGGCAGGTTATCTACACATTCGTTTGCCCTAGGAAGCTCAACATGAAAGCCTGGAGGGATCCCATACCAAACCTATATCTGACTCAAATCATCTAGATTCAGTATGGAGCTATAGCCATTGGGACCAAGCTCGCTCTGCTCAACCATTCCCAAACCAAAGGACTAAAAAAGTTAATTAAAGAAAGAAAGAAGGAATGGGAAGATAAATGGGTGAAAAAGAAAACCCACCTGAAAATGAAAAAAGAAGGTAGAAGGAATGAAGTAGTCATTGGGACCTTAAAAAAACCCCTCTAAAGAGTTGCACCATTGAGGAAAAAGGAGAGCTCCTTGCTCCGAGAAGCTATAGTAACAAAAAAGGAAAAAGAAGAATAGAAGAGCCTGACAGTAGTTGGAGAAGACAGGACGGGCATCTCCCCCATTTATAAACAAGAGAAGATAACACCCAGAAGTCAAATCATTTCTTCTCCAACAACTCGCAGTACATGGCACACGTGGCAGATCTTTATTTGGTCGACTGCTATCACCAGTTGCACAAATCGGTGCCATGATTCAAAAAGAAGATTTTGAAACGACATCCATTTAATTTTTCTATGATGACCCAAGTTGCGCCACCTCATTCTTGCCCCAAAAGTTGCGCACGTCCCATCAACTGAAAGGTTTTTTCACATCCTCGATGTAAAGAAGACAGGTATACTTCCTTCATCCGACTAAAGTTAGATTCGAGAGTAGGAGACATGTGTTGGAGAAAATTCTGTATGGGCCGATTATATGAAAATACCTAGAGCCCAAGATGTCCGTACTTAGCAAGCCTGTCAATAGAAGCCTTCACCGACTTAAAGTCTACTACAACTTTCACCGAGCTAGTCCTATGTGATTGCCTGATTAGCACTTTACATTCTAAATAGACAAAAATCCATCGGCTGTCGCTCAGCAATCTTTGTTTATCATTGTTGACATCTCTTCATCAACCAACCATTCTCGGCCGAACACCCATACGCTGCTAAACAGATCTGATGGTAGCACAAAGTAGCCGACTCCTGGTCATTGCTGACGAATCCTCATCTCCACAATATTCAGTTAGCCATTCGATTCAAAACACAGCATTTGTCAGGCAATAGCTGTTATAGAACTGATAAGGCAACCACAACCGCCACATCTCGAACATCTCGAGTAATAATTTTGCACCCCACGTGAATCACGAAATCATACTAACCAACTTGCCAACTGAAACTCCAACTCTTCGTCTATAAAGAAGACTCAAAGAGGACCCTCAAAAAGGTATGCCATTACTCTGCCTCTCATGCTCCTTCTGTTGAATGAGAATTTTGACTTGAGCGGTAGAGGATCTTTATCGAAACAATCTCCAGTCAGAACTTTTTGCAGGTCACACCTCCGAGAGATCCACTTTGCCATCAACTCTAGCATCCTAGTGTCGAGCGAATTCTTGCACCAACGGTTAGTATTGGCTGAGAGAATGGATTTTCCTAGAAATCTATTTTCTTTTGATATAATCAAGTCCCACATGAAGCCTATAAAGGTATGTCTGAATTCTTTCATGACTTTTAAAGCTATCTTAAGCAATTGTAATTACCTCGCGTTGATTGATTACCGCACTTTGATTTTCACAGTTGAAATTAGTTTTCATTTGATGATGTACGTAGCTTCTTATACAAATAGAACTTATGAAAATTTCCACTAATTTTCTAGTTTCTAGCATCTGGCTGCTTGGTAAATACTTGTAAATTCTTTGTTTATTATCTGCAAATACCTTTAGCTGTTAAATTTTCAATATTTTGTATTGCTGTTAAATTTTGATTGTTAGCATTGAAAATGTCAAGTGAACAGAATATATCCCAGATTTCGAAATAGAGTTCGAAGACATCAAAAGGTACAGGCAAGACAGGATTAGGAAAAAACGCAGTTTGGGATAGGCAATACTATGCCATTTTGTAAAGCATTTTAGGGAACTTACGAGGGCTAGATACAAACCTGGTGCTCATTTCACAAAAGATGGGTGGAATTTGTTGGTGAAAATGTTTAAAAAAGAGGCTAGCAAAAACTTGATAGAATCCAATTAAAAAATCATTGGGATAATATGAAGAAGCAGTAACAAAGTTGGAATATTTTAGTGGATAAAGAAATTGGATTAGGCTGGGATCACACTAAGCAAACTATAGACGCTCTAGATGAAGTGTGAGGAGAGAAAGTTAAGGTACGTATATAAATATATTTTAATTTATATATTTATATATATTGTTCACACTAATAAATATTTCTAATATTGTGCAGAGAATCCCAGATTGGACAAAATACATGGTCTGTAATGTTGTTTTGACTTGAATGAACTATACATGGATATGGTAGCTTCAGGTTAGCAAGCCTGAGTCCAACCTGACCTGGCCTTTCGGCCTACTTCCCAGGGCCAACCTCGGCAGCTTTGAAGGTCAGGCCTTGGGCTTTCTGACCAAGTGGCTGGGGAGGGTCTCGGGCTTTCACAACTTGAACTCGGGGAGGTGGTGGACAAAGGTGTAGAACTCATCGATTGAGCAGGTGGGGAGGGAGGGCTAGAGCCGTCGACAAGCTTTCAAATCTTGAGGGTGACCTGGGGAGAGAGGAAGGTGATGAAGAGGTCGAGGAGATGGGTCAGAGTAAAGACCTTCTTTCCCCAAGGTACTTGGCATGGATCAGAGGGATCCCATTGGTCTCAATGAATTGTTACTTCTTACTGAAGCACACGATCATTTGAGTCTCTTGCCCTGACTCATTATTGAGAGCCACATCGATGCTGTGTTGCCCAGCGACCTCAACAATGCAGCTCTTACTTCTGATATTAGATCTGACAATGCTCATCTTTTTCTTCATCTATCACTATCTTCGATGCAAAAATAAGAGGATCTTTAAAACAAAAAGGTTGAGCATCGCTACAAAAAAATAAGTCTTCACAGGCATAGAGTACTGCTAAAAGTAAATAATAATACCGCTTATCAAATATCGAGCTAATATCGTTAATAATTGTATTGCTGATTCATCAGTATAAATTATTTATGTTGCTAAAAATTATTTATAGCAGTATTTATGTTAGTATTTATCAATATTTTAGTATTACTGCAAATTCAATTAGCTGCATAAAAAAATCATATAAAAAAAAAAGAGAATGTAACTAACAACAGCACATCGAAATGTTGCTAAATGTTAATTAGTGGCATCCACATGTGCTGGTACAATACTGTTGATCCACGGCAATTTTATGAAAGCCACTAAAAATTTTATTTTGCTGATTTTTTAAAATATTTACTAGTATTTTTGAAATGCTACTAAATCATATAGCGGTGTTGGTGCAAAAATCCGCTTGCGCCGGAGAAGCTGGAGTCGGGGAAGTCGCGGTCGCCGCCGGGACCTGCAAGGGAAGTTTAAACCGGAGGTGGGGTTGCTCCGGCAAGACCCTCCGACGCTCAAGTCAGTTCTCTACCGTAACAAGAATGGAGTGTTCGAACGGAGAATTTAGCAGAGTTTTGAGGTAAAAGCTAGAGCTTAGAGAATAACGTATCTGGGTCCCCCTTTTTATAGGCGGGGGAGGTAACGGATTGATGGCGATATCTGTAACCGTCTGGCAGTGGGCTGCCCAGGGTCAGGCGGAGTTTGCTGCGAAGAGTAGTGGAGTGGACCCGTGGCTATCACTAGGGCGTGCGACGTGGAGTCTGCCGCGGGAAGTGGGGCGGCGTTTATTGTCGTGACTTGCTAGCGGATGGGAGAATTGCGCGGTATCCATTGCAGGAAGTGGAGCAGGATCGTGGCCGTTTGTTGTGGCCTGTCAGGGAGTAATGGAGCTGCATGGGATCCGTCGTAGGGAGTGGAGCAGTGCTGCGGCCGTTACTGCGGCCTGTCAGAAAATGATGGAGCTGCGCGGAATCCGCCACAGGGAGTGGAGCAGAATCATGGCCGTGATTGTGGTCTGGGAGTGCAGATCTGTCGGCTGAAGTTCGGCAGCGGTCGGAGTCTGGCCCCCGTAGGAGTCCGGACGGAGTCTGATTGCGGTTGAAGTTGTTGGCGGAGTCCGGCTCCCGTAAGAGTCCAGACGAAGCCTGCTTGTAGCTGTTGGAGTTGAGGACGAAGCCCGGCTCCCGTAGGAGTCCGGGCGAAGTCTCCCTGCAATTAAAGTCAAAGGAGAGGTCCGGCTCCCGTAGGAGTCCGGACGGGGCTTACCAGTGGTTGATGTTGAGGACGGAGTCCGGCTCCCGTAGGAGTCCGGACGGAGTCTGATTGCGGTTGAAGTTGTTGGCGGAGTCCGGCTCCCGTAGGAGTCCGGACAAAGTCTGCTTGTAGCTGTTGGAGTTGAGGACGAAGTCCGGCTCCTGTAGGAGTCCGGGCGGAGTCTCCCTGCAATTAAAGTCAAAGGAGAGGTCCGGCTCCCGTAGGAGTCCGGACGGGGCTTACCAGCGGTTGATGTTGAGGACGGCGTCCGGCTCCCGTAGGAGTCCGGACGGGGTCTGATTGTGGTTGAAGTTGTTGGCGGAGTCCGGCTCCCGTAGGAGTCCGGACGAAGTCTGCTTGTAGCTGTTGGAGTTGAGGACGAAGCCCGGCTCCCGTAGGAGTCCGGGCGGAGTCTCCCTGCAATTAAAGTCAAAGGAGAGGTCCGGCTCCCGTAGGAGTCCGGACGAGGCTTACCAGCGGTTGATGTTGAGGACGGGGTCCGGCTCCCGTAGGAGTCCGGACGGAGTCTACTTGCAGTTGAAGTTGTTGGCAGAGTCCGGCTCCCGTAGGAGTCCGGACGAAGTCTGCTTGTAGCTGTTGGAGTTGAGGACGAAGCCCGGCTCCCGTAGGAGTCCGAGCGGAGTCTCCCTGCAATTAAAGTCAAAGGAGAGGTCCGGCTCCCGTAGGAGTCCGGACGGGGCTTACCAGCAGTTGATGTTTAGGACGGCATCCGGCTCCCGTAGGAGTCCGGACGGGGTCTGATTGCGGTTGAAGTTGTTGGCGGAGTCCGACTCCCGTAGGAGTCCGGACGAAGTCTGCTTGTAGTTGTTGGAGTTGAGGACGAAGCCCGGCTCCCGTAGGAGTCCGAGCGGAGTCTCCCTGCAATTAAAGTCAAAGGAGAGGTCCAGCTCCCGTAGGAGTCTGGACGGGGCTTACCAGCGGTTGATGTTGAGGACGGGGTCCGGCTCCCGTAGGAGTCCGGACGGAGTCTACTTGCAGTTGAAGTTGTTGGCGGAGTCCGGCTCCCGTAGGAGTCCGGATGCAGTCTGTCTGTAGCCGATTCTGCCGAGGACTTCAGCTGTGGGTGTTTTATATCCAACACCAGTCCCCCTACTTTCGAGTTTGAATTTCGAACGAAGGAAGTACAGAGAGAGAGATGGGCACAGCCGAAGCCGTCCCTTCGAATCCCGCGCACTGTCGCCCCCAGATATTTTGGTATTGAATGTGCGCGTGCTGGAGTCTTTTCGAATCGGGGCGATACGAAGGGACTCTTCGAAATTCCCACAGGTACACTGGCCCAGGTACGGAGCAATTATAGTCCTGCCAACCGTCAGCCGCTTTTAGCCGCCTGCTGGGGGGAGTGGGACACGTGTTGGATGCGGACTGGCTTGGGGGATTCGCGATCATTATGGCATCGGATCCCAGGGTCTATTTAAACCCGTCCTCCCACCTTTAGGTGTCCTACTCCATTCCTGAGTTCTTATCAGCATCTGCCTTCTCTTCGAGAGCCCTGTTTCAGTGGGCGTCTTCTCGAGCCGTAAGCGTCTCCTGTTTTCGTCCCTCAGGTCCCTCAGAGTGATATAGGTTAGTTCCAGCACCGCCAACCTTCTTCTCACCACCTAGGGACTTCTTTTCTGTCATTGTTTTTTTGCATCCCTCTGAGTTAGCATCCTGTTGCCTCTCGTCCCCTCTTCTGTCCGTCTTCTTAGGGACCTTTAGAGCCCCCCTTAAAAACTACTCGAAATGTCTTCTGGTTCTTCTGCTCCCTGCAATTCCGGAAGCTCTTCTGCCTCAAACCCCCAGGTCCCCGTCTCTGTAGACGAACCTGCGTCTGGGGTTGGACTCCGCTCGGCTTTCACACCGGGTGCCATTTCATGTTCCCTGACCTCGGAGGAACTCCTTCTGATAAGGATTCAGTACGGCGTTCCTCCGGAGTACGACCTGGAGCTGTCTGGCCCTTCTGACCGGGCCAGCACTCCCCCACCCGATCGCTTTTGTCTGTACCAGGAAGCGTTCCGTGCCGGACTCCGGCTTCCACTTCCTTCCTTTGTTGTTGCCCTCTTCCGCTTTTTGGACATCTCCTTGGCTTCCGTGGCCCCGAATTCCTTTAGGTTCTTGATAGGATTCCTCTCCCTCTGTCACGTAGTCGAGGTCCAGCCGTCCCTCTCCTTGTTTAGGCACTTCTATACCTTCAAGCGCCATCCTTCGGCGAAGGACTGATGGTATTTCTCCCCCCAATTCGGCAAGAAGGGGTTGCTGAAAGGCGCTCCTTCTTCGATTCACAATTGGAAGGAGAAATACCTCTTCGTCCACTGCCCGACCTTGAGACTGGGCCTGCCCCCTTGGGGCTCTCTGAGGGATTTTGTCCGTCGGGCCCCCAGCCTGGGGGAGGACGACCTTCAGGCTGCCCAGAAGCTTCTAGCTTATTCCGCTCCTTCCCTTCCCAATCTTCTGAGGGAGCAGTTTCTTTTCAACATCGGCCTGAGTCCCCAGGATCCAGCGAGTATTCATCTTTTACCTTATCTTCTCTTTTCATGCCTTTCTTCTCTTCTTCTCTTTACCTCTTCTTCCTTCTCTCTCTCTTTCTTCTTTTCTTCTCTCTCTTCTCTTTTCTTTCTCTTTTTTTTTTTCGACCTCTGACTCTTGATTGATTGGTTTGCTTCTTTTTCCTCCTCTTTTTTTTCTTTTTTTTCTGCTCTTCTTTTATTTTTTTTTTTTTTTTTTTTTAGGAATGGATGCCGAAGCAGCGCGGATGCTCGCCAGGGGCATGAGGGCCCACAAGAGAAAGGGCGCTGCGACCTCCGGATCGGCGAAGAGGGCCAGGGCGGAGGAGACGAGCTTAGCCGTACTCGTCCAGGCGGCCCCGGCCATCGACATTCCCTCAGATGTCGAGCCAGCGGCTCCCCGGGCTTCCTCGAGGAGTCCGCCGACTGGGGCCCCCGTTCCGGGGGTTCGCTTCACGGAGGCGCCCGCCGCGGGGAAAAGAAAGAAGTCGGTGGCCCGCAGGGCGAGTAGCCGCCGAACTGCTGTGGATGAGTCTTTCTGCTCCGAAGAGGGGTCGGAGAATCCCTTCAACGATTGAGACTTGATCAGGCGGCTGATCGACGGCTGCATCCTGCCCGACGTCATGGAGAGGATCGACCGTGCCGATCCTGAGCAACGGGCCTGGGACTCTTTGGGGTCCTTTCTTGAGGTAAGTGACTCATCATTTACATGGCTATTCGGCTTTTGTTCTGATTCCCTAACCGCCCTTGCAGGTTGGGCACCAGCTCCTCGCCTATATCGAGGCGATGAGTCGCACGAGGAGGGATATCCTCCAGGCGGAGGAACGCTGCCAGGCAGAGATCGCCCGCCTCCAAGCAAAGACGACCGAAGTAGCCACCCTCCAGGAGGCCCTGGAAAGGGAGAAGCAATCCCGGGAGGAGGAGAGGCAGATCCTGGAGGAATCGGTGAGGAAGGAGGAGGCCGAGATCGCCAACTTGGTCGAGCAAACTCCGGTCCTGGTCTCGGAGGCCAGAGCCCTTGCAGTGGAGGAATTCAAGACCTCCGCGGAGATGAGGGACCTGAATGTCCAATTTGGCCAGGAAGCCTTCATTAAGGGGTTCAAGCTCTGCCAAGAGAAGGTGGCCAGAAAATTCTCCGAGCTCGACCTCAGCTTCCTAGGCGAGGAGTTCGAAGATGAGGTCGGTCCCTCGTCAGCCGCCATCGCTGTCGTAGCCCCCGTGCCGGAGACGTCGAGTTCTCCACCCCCCGCCCCTGAGGTCTGAGACCTCGATCTTGTACCTTTATTTCGTCACAACTTTTCTTTTCTGTTTGTCTTCGAAAATCATTCAATCAATAAAGTTGAATTTCTTATTGCGGACGGCTTCTCCTTCCCCCCCTCCTTCTCTCTATTTTTCTTCCTGCAATGAGTCGTGCTTTGACGCTTTTGTCTTCCGATGGCAGTGTCCTGCAGAAGCACTCCCCCTGCCCTTGGGGGTCCCGCTGAAATCGACGATCCAGCGGTTGAAAAAGGAGGTCCTTCACCTGACGAAGAAGTTAAAGAAGACGGAAGCCGAGCTCCGCAAATCGAGAGAAGGTCACTCTGAAGCCGCCGCTGAGGCCACTCACTTTCGGAGTCTACATGTGAAGGGGATCATGGAGTATAGCTGGAGGAAGGTGAACTTCGCAAAGGAGCTCGAGGAATGTAAGAAGAGCTCCAGCGACTGGATTTGGGCCCAGGCCGCCAGGATCAGCGCCCTCAAGGTGGAACTGTCAGCTGCGAAGGGAAAGATCGGCCAGCTGGAAGGAAATTCGTCCCGGCTCTTGGCCCAAGTTGACGATGACCAGAGGTGGTCGCAGAAGGTTTCCGACCTTCAGCAGCAGCTTCAGGATGCCGAGGTGAGTCACGACGTGCAACGGACTAGCTGGCGCAGGCAGGTGGAAGAATATGAAGGAAGATTCAGGACGGCAGCCGACGAAGTCATCCGTCTCCAGAGGCAGCTGGCTAGCAGGGCATAGCTTACTTCTGCCCAAGATTCTGAAGAGCTCCAAGCCCTAAGAGGCACCGTTGAGGGGATTTCTGTCTCCCTCGGGGAAAAGACAGCCGAGTTGCAACAGGTGAAGATCCAACTGGCACTCGAGCGGCGGGCCGTCGCGGACGCGGAGGCGGAGTCCGAAGTCTTGAGGAAGAGGCGTCGAGAGGTGGAGGCTGAGAGCCAGCAACTTCGTCGGGCGCTCCAAGACGCACTGCAGAAAAGGGGAGAACTAGAAGAAGAAATTGAGAATCTGAGACAGTCCTGGTTGAGGGACGGAGTAGATAACTCTAGGTCGGAGGGAGCAAGGCCTCCTTAGAGCTCTTTTCGCCTTTCTGTCTATGTATTTACTTCTTTTTTTGTCGTTCTGCCTTTCTTTCCTTGGCCTTCCGAGCTTTGTAGCGTGTATATCGGAAATGGAATGAAAATGGCTTTTTGTATTACCTCGTCCATACGTTGCATTAAATTGCCGAACTTTTCTTGCCGTTTTGACTTGTCTGATGTAGACGTCACTGGGGGGGGCTTTTTCCTTTCATCCGATCTTGTTAGGCGGCCGGGTTTCGCCACCCTTAACCCTTGCTGCAGAAGTCGTGGATGGAGCCCGGCTCCCGTAGGAGTCTGGGTGAAGTCTTCCTTGGCGTCGTGGACGGAACCCGGCTCCTGTAGGAGTCCGGATGAAGTCTTTCTTGGCATCGTGCACGGAACCCGGCTCCCGTAGGAGTCTGGGTGAAGTCTTCCTTGGCGTCGTGGATGGAACCCGGCTCTCGTAGGAGTCCGGGTGAAGTCTTCCTTGGCGTCGTGGACGGAACCCGGCTCCCGTAGGAGTCCGGGCCTTCCCCTTTACTTGAGCCAGGGCGAGGTTCTCCTCCCATTCCCGGCTTGGCTGTGGGGGCGCGTTAGGGCGCTGTAAGGCCTCTCCCCCCATCCGGTCTAAAAGAACCGGGCCTTTGACTTTGTTCATGTCAGGATGAGGTTCTCCTCCTGTTCCTGACATGGCTGTGGGGGCACATTAGGGCGTTGTAAGGCCTCTCCCCCCATCCGGTCTAAAAGAATCGGGCCTTTGACTTTGCTCATGTCAGGATGAGGTTCTCCTCCTGTTCCTGACATGGCTGTGGGGGCACATTAGGGCGTTGTAAGGCCTCTCCCCCTATCCGATCTAAAAGAACCGGGCCTTCGACTTTGCTCATGTCAGGACGAGGTTCTCCTCCTGTTCCTGACATGGCTGTGGGGGCACATTAGGGCATTGTAAGGCCTCTCCCCCCATCCGATCTAAAAGAACCGGGCCTTTGACTTTGCTCATGTCAGGACGAAGTTCTCCTCCTGTTCCTGATATAACTCTGTTTTAAGCGTTCGGAGGGGTCATATCCAGTCGCAATAAATCCACGCCAGATGGGAAGAGCGCATCAAGTAGAAAGAAATTTAAATTCAAGGTGGAATCGTAAGTGATACATTTACAGATTTTTCGCGTTCCACGGTTGCGGGTGGCCCGCTCCTCCTTGAGGCCGTCCGGTGATGGAGTCGATGGTTCCGATGGGAGGCCGATCCCCGGGTTGCTCCTCCCTTCTTGGCGGTTTGGGCTGCGGAAGGGCCCTTGGCCGATCTCCTCTACCCTCAGGCCTGCGGTGGATGAACCTATCGAGTCGACCTCGCCTAATGAGCTCCTCGATCTCGTCCTGGAGCTGGATGCATTCCTCTGTGTCGTGGCCGTGGTCGCGGTGGTAGAGGCAAAATTTGTTGGGGTTGTGCTTCCCGGGGTGTGTGCGCATCCTCTCCGGCCTAGGGAGCTGCTCCTTGACCTCCATCAATACCTGGGCCTTCGAGGCATTGAGGGGGGCGTAGTTGCGGAATCTCCCTGGTGGGGAACCCCGCCGAACCCCGCGATCCGGGCTTCTCTGCCTGCGCGCCCGGGGTGGAGTATGGGCGCGCTTATGCCCAGGAGGGGATCGAGAACGCAGCCGGGCTTCCTTTGGCCTTTTCTCAACTGCGGGTTTACTCGAATCTCCCGCTTGCCGCTCCCTCGCCGTCTCTTCATCCTTCATTTTGAAGGCTTCTTCCGCTCGGGCGTATCCCTCAGCCCGAGCCAGCAAGTCAGCAAAATTCCTGGGATACTTCTTCTCCAAGGAGAACAAAAGATCATTCTTCTGAAGGCCACCCTTCAGGGCGGCCATGGCAACTGATTGGTCCAAGTTCCGGACCTCCAACGCCGCGATGTTGAAGCGGTTGATGTAGGCCCGTATGGACTCCCCTTCCCTCTGCTTGATGTTGATGAGGGACTCCAAACCCTTCCGGGGGCGCCGGCTGCTGACAAAATGGGCCACAAATTGGTGGCTCATTTGATCGAAGGAAAAGATGGTACCCGATTTCAAAGTTGTTGCTCCTAGATTGATTTTGATGATTACAAAGCAGATTGAAGGGATACAAATATTTTTATTTGAAAAAGTCTTTATGTTCTTCAGGGGCAAAATCATAATTTTACTAAAACCCTGATTTGATAGTATCATTTGGTAGAACAAATGATTTGTAATCTATTGGTAAAAATTTCATTATTTTTGGACTTATATTTTTGAAGTTATGAAGGTTTGAAGTGCATGAGTCGACTCATGAGTCAACTCATGGCACAATGAGCTGATTGGCACGCTAAAAATTCCCTTGGCACGCTGGTTTTCTGGCTTGGCACGACCTGTGAGTCGACTCATGAGTCGACCCACAAGGCATGAGTCGACTCATGAGTCGATCTCTGCTGATTTGAGCCAAAAAATTCCAGAAACCAAATCTCTGATCTTTGCAACAGAGGTCGACTCATGAGTCGACCCCTGAAGCATGAGTCGACTCATGAGTCGACCCCTGCGACGGAAATCGTCCGCAACGGCTAGTTTTTTGTCCGTTTTAATTGCCTTTTATGCTCCCTAAAAATGCTCTAACGGCTCTTTTTCTGCCTAATATGTTTTCTCTTGTTTCTTAATGCTATAAAAGGTTTCAAAAGGTGAAAATAAAAAGAAGAAGACAGTGATCCAAAAATATACACGAGGAGATCAACGAAATACAGAAAAGAAAAAGAGAGGGGATCCACAATCTACACGAGAGAGACAAGAAATCTACTATATACACGAGAGATTGTGAAAGAGAAATTCAAGAGCATTCCAAGAGAGGATTTTTCAAGCCTATTTTTCAACCTTGATCAAGAGCTTTTTCAAAGCCTTCAAGAAATCTTCAATCAAAGTTCAACTTCTTCTCAAGCGTTCATTCAACTCTTCATCCACCTTGAGAAAATCCAAAAAGGAGATTCTTCATTTGAGTAAAGTATTTTTATTGTTATATTCGCTCATTTAAGGAGCTATTCTTGTACGTATTTATGCTCTAAACTGTCTTACTCTTTGTGAGTAATTGTTCTTATTTTTGGAGGGTTTCCAAAACAAGGGAAGGTTGATCCGAACCTGAAATCGGAGTGTTTTGGATTGGCTTGTACCCGGGAAATAAGTGGACTAACTTGGGATAGCTAGTGTCGGAGTTTCTGACGTTTGTATTCGGGTTGAATACAAGGATAGTGGATTGAAATTCCCAAGTAGGAGCTTGGGGAGTGGATGTAGGTGCAAGGTTGGCACCGAACCACTATAAATTCTTGTGTTTGTGGTGTGCTTTATTGTTTTGCATTATTTCTTTATTATATACTTGCATTCTTGCTTTAGGTAATTTAATCTTGATTTAAAGTCCTTCTTCTCATTCATCAAGCTTTTATCAAATATTTTTCATAAGTAATCAGTTGAGCTTAAAATTTTTAAAAACCCAATTCACCCCCCCTCTTGGGTTGCATAGCTGGGCAACAAGTGGTATCAGAGCCCGGTGCTCTAGCCCTTCTTTGATCTAACAATCAAAGAGTCAAAGATCTATGGCAACCCATGTCGGTACTTTACTAGCCGAGGGGCAATCTACAAACCGACCTCTACTTTTCAATGGGTCTAATTACACCTATTGGAAAGCTCGGATGAAGATATTCATACAAACACTCGATTATGATATGTGGAGTATCATAGTGAACGGTCCTCACACACTTACCAAGATTATAGATGGTGAGGAGTCAACCAAATCCGAGAAAGAATGGGATGAGGTTGATAAGAAATTGGCACAATTAAATACTAAAGCTATGAATGTTCTTTATTGTGCATTAGATGCAAATGAATTTAATCGTATTTCTACTTGTGCATCTGCTAAAGAAATATGGGATAGGTTAGAAGTAACCCATGAGGGAACAAGTCAAGTAAAAGAGTCTAAAATAAACATGCTTGTACATAAATATGAATTGTTTAAAATAGAGTATGATGAGTCCATAACTGCTATGTTTACTCGTTTTACTGATATAATTAATGGTTTGAAGAGTCTTGGCAAATCTTATACTAACAGTGAGCTAGTAAGGAAGATTCTCAAGTCATTGCCAAGAACTTGGGAAGCCAAGGTGACTGCCATCCAAGAAGCAAAGGACTTGAACACTCTACCTCTAGAAGAGCTTCTTGGATCCTTGATGACTCATGAACTTAGCATGAAGCAACATCAAGAGGATGAAGTCAAAAAGAAAAGAACCATTGCCCTCAAATCCACAGCGTCACCTGATGATGAAACGGATGACACTGAAGATGAAGAACAGGATGAAGAGATGGCACTCATCACCCAGAGATTTAAGAAGTTTCTAAGAAAAAGGAAACAGGGGATGAGAAAGAAGTCATTCACAAAAGGAGAACAAAGCAAAGAGAAAGAGAAAGATCAACCCCTTATATGCTACGAGTGCAAGAAGCCGGGACATTTCAAATCCGAATGTCCACAACTAAAGAAAGGTCCCAAAAAGTTCAAAAAGAAAGCAATGATGGTGACTTGGAGTGCGAGCGATGACTCAAGCTCCGATGAGGAAACCTCAACAGAACAAGCCAATCTGTGCCTTATGGCACACGAAAATGAGGTAACTTCTGAATCCCCTAGTAAATTTACTTTTGAAGAATTGCATGAAGCATTCTATGATTTAATTGATGAATTAAAGAAACTAGGGATGAAAAACAAAGAACTGAAATTGGAAAATCAGTCCTTAATGAAACAAGCTGAAAACCTTTCAATTGAAAAATCCACCTTGTTTCAAGAAAATCAAAGCTTAAGGAATGAAATTAACAAGCTGAAACCCATTGTAGATAAGTTCACCTTAAGTTCAAACAAATTAAATATGATTCTTGATAATCAAAAAGCTGTATATAATAAGGCTGGACTTGGATATAACCCCTTGAAGAAACAAAAATTTTTGAAGAATATTTATGTAAATTATTCAAGTAACAAGTCTACAAATATTACTTGTTTCAAATGTGGTAGAATAGGACATAAATCATACACATGCCTTATTAACAAATATGCAAACACAACTATAAAGAAAATATGGGTTCCAAAAGGAACCATTTTGACTAACCCAAAAGGACCCAAGAAAGCTTGGGTACCTAAGACAGAAACTTGACCTTTGCTTGCAGGTGTGTCTAGCATCCCAAGGAGGAAACAGGAAATGGTATCTTGACAGTGGATGCTCGAGACACATGACTGGTGATGAATCACAATTCATCACGCTTGATGCTAAGTATGGAGGGATGGTCACCTTTGGAGATAATGGCAAAGGAAAGATCATCGGGATAGGTAACATTGGTATCACTCCCTCCAAATACATTGAAAATGTTTTGTTAGTTAAAGGTTTAAAGCATAACTTACTTAGCATTAGTCAATTTTGTGATAAAGGGTATAAAGTCATTTTTGAATCATCTGTTTGCATTGTGACTAGTCCTATTAACGATGGCATTAAATTTATAGGACATAGGCATGGCAATATTTATATGGTAGATTTGAATGAGTTAGCCAAATTAGACATGCAATGCCTAGTATCTTTGAATGCTAAAGTTAATGAGACTAGTTGGCTGTGGCATCGTAGACTTGCACATATTAGCATGCATTCTCTTTCAAAATTAATTAAGAAAGAATTAGTTCTTGGTTTGCCAAAACTGAATTTTGAAAAGGATAGAATTTGTGATGCATGCCAATTAGGTAAACAAACTAGAGTTTTATTTAAATCCAAAAATAATGTTTCAACTTCTAGACCTTTAGAGCTCTTGCATATTGACTTATTTGGACCAACTAGAACCACTAGTCTAGGAGGAAAACGATATGGCTTTGTAATTATAGATGATTACTCTCGTTTTACTTGGGTTTTATTTTTGGCACACAAAAATAAAACTTTTCATATTTTCACTAAATTTCATCGAAAAGTCACAAATGAAAAAGGATTTTCAATTCAAAATATTAGAAGTGATCATGGAACTGAATTTGAAAATCAAGACTTTGAAAATTTTTGTGATGAAAATGGAATTGGCCATAACTTCTCTGCTCCTAGGACACCCCAACAGAATGGGGTAGTTGAAAGGAAAAACAGAACCCTAGAAGAAATAGCCCGTACCATGCTTTGTGAAAGCAACCTTCCAAGATATTTTTGGGCGGAAGCAATTAACACAGCATGTTACATTTTAAATCGTGCCTTGATTAGACAATTTTTAAAGAAAACCCCCTATGAACTTTGGAAAGGAAGAAAACCAAATATTGCATATTTTCATATTTTTGGTTGCCGATGTTTTGTATTAAATAATGGTAAAAAAAAACTTGGTAAATTTGATGCAAAATCAGATGAAGCAATCTTTCTAGGTTACTCCTCCACTAGTAAAACATTTAGAGTTTTCAACAAAAGAACTTTAGTAATTGAGGAGTCCATACATGTTATTTTTGATGAATCTAACGATCTTCCTTCAAGGAAGAATGAGGGTGTTGATGATGCAGATCCACTAATAGAAGGTTTGAAGGAGATCACTCTGAAAGATTCAGCAACTCCAGAAGACAAGGATCAAGAAGACAAACAAGATGAGAGAGGTGAAGAAATTCAAGAACAACCTCAAGGTACAAATGACCTACCCAAGGAATGGAGGTATGTTCACAACCACCCTAAAGAGTTAATTATTGGTGATCCTATGCATGGGGTAAAAACCCGTTCTTCACTTAGAGATGTAGTTAATCATTGTGCTTTTGTATCTCATCTTGAACCTAAAACTTTTGAAGAAGCTGAAAATGATCATAATTGGATTAATGCAATGCAAGAGGAACTTAATCAATTTGAAAGAAATAATGTTTGGACCTTAGTATCAAGACCTAAAAATTATTCAATAATTGGCACAAAATGGGTCTTTAGAAACAAATTAGATGAGCATGAAAATGTAATTAGAAATAAAGCAAGACTGGTTGCTAAGGGATATAATCAAGAAGAAGGAATTGATTTTGATGAAACCTTTGCACCTGTTGCTAGATTAGAAGCTATTACACTTCTACTTGCATATGCTTGCTTTATGAAATTCAAGTTATTTCAAATGGATGTTAAAAGTGCATTTTTAAATGGATATATTGCTGAAGAAGTATATGTAGAACAACCCCCTGGATTTGAAAATCATGCTTTTCCTAATCATGTCTTTAGATTAAATAAAGCTTTATATGGATTAAAACAAGCACCTAGAGCATGGTATGATAGGCTAAGCAAATTTCTACTAAATAATAATTTTTCAAGAGGTAATGTAGATACAACCCTCTTTATTAAAAGAAATCAAAATGATATGCTAGTTATACAAATTTATGTTGATGACATAATTTTTGGGTCTACTAATGAATCCCTTTGTCAAGACTTTGCTAAGCTTATGCAGGGGGAGTTCGAGATGAGCATGATGGGAGAACTCACCTTCTTCCTCGGACTCCAAATCAAACAATCAAAAGAGGGAATCTCCATCACCCAAAGCAAGTACACCAAGGAACTACTCAAAAGATTTGGAATGGAGAACTCCAAACCAATTGGCACACCAATGAGTCCCTCATGTAAGCTTGACAAGGATGATGAAGGTAAATGTGTAGACTTAAAATACTATAGAGGTATGATTGGCTCATTATTATATTTAACTGCAAGTAGGCCTGATATCATGTTCAGTGTTTGTTTATGTGCTAGATATCAATCTAATCCTAAAGAATCTCATTTGAATGCTGTTAAAAGAATCCTTAGATACTTAAATGGTACTCAAACTCTAGGGTTATGGTACTCTAAGGACTCACAAATTGATTTATTAGGATATTCAGATGCTGATTTTGCTGGATGTAAATTAGATAGAAAAAGCACAAGTGGAACTTGCCAATTTTTTGGAGTTAACCTAATCTCATGGTTTAGCAAGAAACAAAATTCGGTGGCACTGTCTACAGCTGAGGCCGAATACATTGCAGCCGGAAGTTGTTGTGCTCAAATCTTGTGGATTAAGCAACAACTCGAAGACTTTGGAATCAAACTTAATGAAACACCAATAAGATGTGATAACACAAGTGCCATAAATCTATCTAAAAATCCAATTCAACACTCAAGATCCAAACATATTGAAATAAGATATCATTTTATTAGAGAACATGTTCAAAATAAAAATATAATTCTTGAATATGTTTGCACTGAAAGTCAATTAGCTGATATCTTTATAAAGGCCCTTAGTGAGGATAGATTCTGTGAAATTAGGAGAAATCTAGGAATTCTAGATCCATATACCTAAATTTTCTCTCAATTTCCAAGAATTGATGTCAAATATTCTTAGAGCTCAATTTTCAACATCTACCATGGTCCCAAAAGCTCAATTTTATCATTCTAAAAACTTATCTTTGAGCAAAACTCCTCCCAAAATTTCAAATTTTTTTGGAATTTATTCATATTTTTCCTGATTTTCTGAACTTCATGAGTCGACTCAATGGCAAACTTGTAAATCCCACCAACTTCCAACGGGCTCATTGTTTTTATAAGGGACCCTGTTCGTGAGACGACTCATCTTCTCATCTTCTTCCTTCCAAAAGCCGACTTCTCCACTTCCTTTTGCTCCAAATCCAAGGATTTAGTTCGAGGCACTTCTCCCTCCTCCTCTCCACCAAAAATTGCCACTTTGGAAAGGGATTTTTTTTTTCTTTTTCCCATTGTTTGGCACGGTTGGAGCGTGCCCTAGCACTCCACCGTTCTTCCCAAATCCACTTCTTTTCTCCACCAAAATCCCTCTTCACTCTCTTGTGATCCCTCCTCTACTCTTTCACTTGTTCCTCCAAGTCTCCTTGCCCTGCTATTGAAGTGAATATGGCTCTGAAGATGAAGCTTCCCCAACGAAGAAAGTCAATCCGTGAGCCTGAAGAAATTATCCGAAAGAAAAGGCAAGCTGGTCAGTCTTCCAATGCTCCCACTCTAGCTTCAGTATCTGCTCAAGGTCCCCCTCAATCCTCCATAAGCCCCAGTAAGAACCCTCTTTCTGATAGAAAAGTAGAAACCGGAAAAAATATAGATTTTTGGTTCTTTGAAGATGAGGGCTTTACTTTTGTTACCAAGATTAAAAACCAAGGATGGGGTTTCTATTGCTCCCTTAAGGAAGTCACCTATGTTGACCTAGTTAGAGAATTCTACCAGAATCTACATTATGAAAATGGGTCAGTGACTTCAACAGTCAAGGGTATTGATATTTTCTTGGATTCTAGTATATTGGGAGAAATATTACATTTTCCTAGTGAAGGTTATTCTTATATGAAACTCCCAGTAAAAGAAGAGGGGATCAGAATTATTCTAGGAGAAACTTATTCAGGAAGTTTAAATAAATTGGAAGCAAAGATTTTGTCCATTGAGATGAGGATCCTACATCAGATGGTAACAAAGCTCTTCTTTCCTAGAAGTGGTAGGCATGATCTACTGTCTGGCAGAGATATCTGTATCATGTTTCATGTCATCACTCAGACCCCCCTGAACCTCCCTGCACTTATGATAGAGGCCATGAGAGAAACTTTGAACAGATCCAAGGCACACTTGCCTTATGGTATGGCTCTTACTAGAGTATTTAGGAGGTTTGGAGTTAGCTGTGAGGGGGAGGCACCTACCAAGCTATCTCATGTGGATACTTTCAACCAACACACCCTGCACCGAATGGGATTTACAAAAACTGATGGTGGTTGGATCAAGGGATTTGAGGAGAGAGCTGAGGAAAGAGCTGAAGAGAGAACTGAAGATAGAGCTAAAGACAGAACTGAAGGCAGAGCAGAAGAAGAAGGTCCATCATCTCCTGTACATGACTTCAGGGCAGCATCACCAAATATCCAGTTCATTCCTGATACAGAGGCTGGCCCTTCAGAGTTCACTAGGATGCCCACACCAGTGTATCAGCCAGAGACCAGAGCACCTCCATCAGAGTTTAGACTGGCTGACGATCAGATCGAGCAGATATCACAGTGTGTGGCCTCTTTATTATCTAGTCAGTGGAGCAGTACTACTTTTGCATCGGGAGCCACTTCTTCTGATCAGATCATGACTCCCCACATATCCACTGTGTTTCAGATGATATCAGATCAGTCCATCCGGATCCAGCAGCTTGAGGACACTGTCTGGAGACTGACTGGCAGAGTTCTTGACTTGCAGGGGCAAGTCCTTGCATTGGCCCATCCTCAGCCACAGGAGTCTACTATTGAGGTCACAGACCTCACTGTAGAGGCTGGAAGGCTCAGAGGAGCACTAGAGAGAGGATATGAGTTACTGAGGAGAGAGATCCGAGGATCGAGTGAGCAAGCATCCACTCAGTTCACTGCTCTACTTCAATCTGTTTCCAGAGCATTGAACGTACTTGATTCCATCAGACTCATCCTTTCTGTTCAGTCCTTAGCATCTTAGCATTCTCAGCCACCCAGTTCTTCTCACCCTCCTGCTCGTGCCAGAGGCAGACGGGGTAGAGGACGTACTTCTGATAGAGATCCATCAGCTTCTCATACCATATCTGATGACTCCAATCCGTGACTTGTCTTGATCATTACTAGGTCCTAGGAGTTAGTGTCTTGTTCTAGGATCTGTATTTTGGGCCCATGTATTGACAATTAGCTGTTTGACTATTATGAACTATGTAATGAAACAATTATGGTTTTATGGTATCATCTTTTACTTATATCTCTATCTTTTGTAATGATGTCGATCATATTTTGGTTATATATATATTCTCCTTGTTGAAATATTGTCTTCTCTTTATTGTTTGCTGTTAATAATTGCTGTATTAAGGAGGAGCAAACATCTGTGATAAACTCTAAAGGGGGAGAAATTAAAGAATGTTTCAGAAATAGGAGAAGTTAACCATGTTTGATGATGTCAAAAAGGGGAAGAAATTAAAGAAAAAGCAACCAAAAGCAAAACTACAAATTATGAGAAATTAATGAATAAATTGGAGAATTTAAAGAACAATATCAAAAGTACAATGCTAAGTACAATGCAAATAAGTAACTTTTAAATTACTTCTTTACATATGCTCTGATTTGCTTTAAAAATTTAAATATGCTCTGATATACTTCAAAATTCCAACTTGCTCTGATATATTTTTTGAAATTTGATACATCTTAAGAAATTCAACTTGCTCTGATACATCTTTTGAAATTTTATCTGTTGAAATTTTATTTGCCTTGATACATCTTAAGAAATTCAACTTGCTCTGATACATCTTTTGAAATTTTATTTACCTTGATACATCTTAAGAAATTTAACTTACTCTGATACATCTTAAAATTTTTTAACTTGCTCTGATACATTATAAAATTTGCTCTGATACATTGTAAAATTTTCTCTGATACATTGTAAAATTTTCTCTGATACATTGTAAAATTTGCTCTGATACATTGCAAAATTTTCTCTGATACATTGTAAAATTTTTTCTGATAAAATTGTAAAATTATTTTTCTTGCTCTGATATATTGCAAAATTTATTTTTCTCTTGCTCTGATACATCTTAAAACTCAAAATGATCTAATACACATTCCAAATCAACTCTTAAACATGCTTTGGCACACATAATTATTTTTTGTATCAAAAGCAATTAAAGCACATAATTATTTTTTGCTCTGATGCTAAAACTAAAATCAAATGAGAATGAGCAAATTTTTAAAATACAGCTTAATCTGATAACAAAAATAAGTTTTTCGCTCTAACACCAAAATCACATAATCCAATGAGCATATTTTCAAATCTTTAAGAAAATGGACAAACTATTTTTGTATATGACCATTTATATCACATGCCAAAAGAATCATACTCTTTTCAAGCATATACATCTATAATGCATTCTTTTAAAATTATTGATTCACATAAATGCTTTTGTTCAAATGTTTTGTCATCATCAAAAAGGGGGAGATTGTTGCTCCTAGATTGATTTTGATGATTACAAAGCAGATTGAAGGGATACAAATGTTTTTATTTGAAAAAGTCTTTATGCTCTTCAGGGGCAAAATCATAATTTTACTAAAACCCTGATTTGATAGTATCATTTGGTAGAACAAATGATTTGTAATCTATTGGTGAAAATTTTATTATTTTTGGACTTATATTTTTGAAGTTATGAAGGTTTGAAGTGCATGAGTCGACTCATGAGTCAACTCATGGCACAATGAGCTGATTGGCACGCTAAAAATTCCCTTGGCATGCTGGTTTTCTGGCTTGGCACGACCTGTGAGTCGACTCATGAGTCGACCCACAAGGCATGAGTCGACTCATGAGTCGACCTCTGCTGATTTGAGTCAAAAAAATTCCAGAAACCAAATCTCTGATCTTTGCAACAGAGGTCGACTCATGAGTCGACCCCTGAAGCATGAGTCGACTCATGAGTCGACCCCTGCGACGAAAATCGTCCGCAACGGTTAGTTTTTTGCCCGTTTTAATTGCCTTTTATGCTCCCTAAAAATGCTCTAACGGCTCTTTTTCTGCCTAATATATTTTCTCTTGTTTCTTAATGCTATAAAAGGTTTCAAAAGGTGAAAATAAAAAGAAGAAGACAGTGATCCAAAAATATACACGAGGAGATCAACGAAATACAGAAAAGAAAAAGAGAGGGGATCCACAATCTACACGAGAGAGAGAAGGAATCTACTATATACACGAGAGATTGTGAAAGAGAAATTCAAGAGCATTCCAAGAGAGGATTTTTCAAGCTTATTTTTCAACCTTGATCAAGAGCTTTTTCAAAGCCTTCAAGAAATCTTCAATCAAAGTTCAACTTCTTCTCAAGCATTCATTCAACTCTTCATCCACCTTGAGAAAATCCAAAAAGGGGATTCTTCATTTGAGTAAAGTATTTTTATTGTTATATTCGCTCATTTAAGGAGCTATTCTTGTACGTATTTATGCTCTAAACTGTCTTACTCTTTGTGAGTAATTGTTCTTATTTTTGGAG
Source organism: Elaeis guineensis (assembly GCF_000442705.2). Lineage (NCBI taxonomy): Eukaryota > Viridiplantae > Streptophyta > Magnoliopsida > Arecales > Arecaceae > Elaeis > Elaeis guineensis. The sequence continues at coordinate 88,769,661 of NC_025993.2, forward strand.
GGTTTCCAAAACAAGGGAAGGTTGATTCGAACCTGAAATCGGAGTGTTTTGGGTTGGCTTGTACCCGAGAAACAAGTGGACTAGCTTGGGATAGCTAGTGTCGGAGTTTTCGATATTTGTATTCGGGTTGAATACAAGGATAGTGGATTGAAATTCCCAAGTAGGAGCTTGGGGAGTGGATGTAGGTGCAAGGTTGGCACCGAACCACTATAAATTCTTGTGTTTGTGGTGTGCTTTATTGTTTTGCATTATTTCTTTATTATATACTTGCATTCTTGCTTTAGGTAATTTAATCTTGATTTAAAGTCCTTCTTCTCATTCATCAAGCTTTTATCAAATATTTTTCATAAGTAATCAGTTGAGCTTAAAATTTTTAAAAATCCAATTCACCCCCCCCCTCTTGGGTTGCATAGCTGGGCAACAAAAGTCGAGTACCAGTTCCTCGCCGCTCCCTTCAAAGTAGATGGTACAAATATCCTCACCATAAGCGGGGGGCGCATGGCGGAGTTCTTCAATCCGTCGGTTCATCTCCTAGAGCCTCTGATCCAGGAAATCCTCTCGACTTCGAGTCTCGAGGGTCCTCTGGCAGAACGGGGGCAGGGATCTTCCAGGGGTGGAGTCGTGGTCTGATTGAGGGCTCTCTACCCTCGGGTTTGTTTTCTCAGGAAGGACGGGGTGGCTGGCCCATGTGGCCCGCCCCGCCGCCGGGTTCTGGCATTCCGGAGATGCCCATTCCGGGTGCGCCGACGCCTGCGGCTGCTGCTGCTGCATTTCCTGCACAGCTTCGACGAGGCCTCTGACCTGCTGTGCCAGCAAGTCAAACTGCTCCGCACCGACCGCCGTCGCCGGAGGAGGAGGAGGTTGAGAAACAGGAGGGGAGGTCAGAGCTTGAAATCTGGCCACGGAGGTCGTGGACCGTCGCGTGGATGCCTTGCGTGGAGGCATCGAGTATGGATCCCGCGGGGGGACACAAGGAGTGGGTGTCGGAGGAGACGATCGAGGTGGCTCCGTTGAACGCTCCTTTAAGAACAAGGGTACTGTGAAGACACAGCCCCTTCCTCTAGCGCCAATCCTGTTGGTGCAAAAATCCGCTTGCGCCGGAGAAGCGGGAGTCGGGGAAGTCACGGTCGCCGCAGGGACCTGCAAGGGAAGTCTAAACCGGAGGTGGGGTTGCTCCGGCAAGACCCTCCGATGCTCAAGTCAGTTCTCTGCCTCAACAAGAATGGAGTGTTCGAACGGAGAATTTAGCAGAGTTTTGAGGTAAAAGCTAGAGCTTAGAGAATAACGTATCTGGGTCCCCCCTTTTTATAGGCGGAGGAGGTAACGGATTGATGGCGATATCTGTAACCGTCTGGCAGTGGGCTGCCCAGGGTCAGGCGGAGTTTGCTGCGAAGAGTAGTGGAGTGGACCCGTGGCTATCACTGGGGCGTGCCACGTGGAGTCTGCCGCGGAAAGTGGGGCGGCATTTGTTGTCGTGACTTGCCAGCGGATGGAAGAATTGCGCAGTATCCGTTGCAGGAAGTGGAGCAGGATCGTGGCCATTTGTTGTGGCCTGTCAGGGAGTAATGGAGCTGCGTGGGATCCGTCGTAGGGAGTGGAGCAGTGCTGCGGCCGTTACTGCGGCCTGTCAGGGAGTGATGGAGCTGCGCAAAATCCGCCACAGGGAGTGGAGCAGAATCATGGCCGTGATTGTGGCCTGGGAGTGCAGATCTGTCGGCTGAAGTTCGACAGCGATCGGAGTCTGGCCCCCGTAGGAGTCCGGACAGAGTCTGATTGCGGTTGAAGTTGTTGGCGGAGTCCGGCTCCCGTAGGAGTCTGGACGAAGTCTGCTTGTAGCTGTTGGAGTTGAGGACGAAGCCCGGCTCCCGTAGGAGTCCGGGCGGAGTGTCCCTGCAATTAAAGTCAAAGGAGAGGTCCGGCTCCCGTAGGAGTCCGGACGGGGCTTACCAGCGGTTGATGTTGAGGACGGAGTCCGGCTCCCGAAGGAGTCCGAACGGAGTCTGATTACGGTTGAAGTTGTTGGCGGAGTCCGGCTCCCGTAGGAGTCCGGACGAAGTCTGCTTGTAGCTGTTGGAGTTGAGGACGAAGCCCGGCTCCCGTAGGAGTCTGGGCGGAGTCTCCCTGTAATTAAAGTCAAAGGAGAGGTCCGGCTCCCGTAGGAGTCCAGACGGGGCTTACCAGCGGTTGATGTTGAGGACGGCGTCCGGCTCCCGTAGGAGTCCGGACGGGGTCTGATTGCGGTTGAAGTTGTTGACGGAGTCCGGCTCCCGTAGGAGTCCGGACGAAGTCTGCTTGTAGCTGTTGGAGTTGAGGACGAAGTCCGACTCCCGTAGGAGTCCGGGCGGAGTCTCCCTGCAATTAAAGTCAAAGGAGAGGTCCGGCTCCCGTAGGAGTCCGGATGGGGCTTACCAGCGGTTGATGTTGAGGACGGGGTCCGGCTCCCGTAGGAGTCCGGACGGAGTCTACTTGCAGTTGAAGTTGTTGGCGGAGTCCGGCTCCCGTAGGATTCCGGACGAAGTCTGCTTGTAGCTGTTGGAGTTGAGGATGAAGCCCGGCTCCCGTAGGAGTCCGGGCGGAGTCTCCCTGTAATTAAAGTCAAAGGAGAGGTCCGGCTCCCGTAGGAGTCCGGACGGGGCTTACCAGCGGTTGATGTTGAGGATGGCGTCCAGCTCCCGTAGGAGTCCGGACGGGGTCTGATTGCGGTTGAAGTTGTTGGCAGAGTCCGGCTCCTGTAGGAGTCCGGACGAAGTCTGCTTGTAGCTGTTGGAGTTGAGGACGAAGCCCGGCTCCCGTAGGAGTCCGGGCGGAGTCTCCCTGCAATTAAAGTCAAAGGAGAGGTTCGGCTCCCGTAGGAGTCCGGACGGGGCTTACCAGCGGTTGATGTTGAGGACGGGGTCCGGCTCTCGTAGGAGTCCGGACGGAGTCTACTTGCAGTTGAAGTTGTTGGCGGAGTCTGGCTCCCGTAGGAGTCCGGACGCAGTCTGTCTGTAGCCGATTCTGCCGAGAACTTCGGCTGTGGGTGTTTTATACCCAACAAGCGGCATTAAAAATGCGGCCCAATGATAAAATAAAAAGGAATGGAGTAAATAGAGGCAGTACAAAATGCCATTGAATATTAATTGGTGGAATTGAAAAATGCTAGTAAAAATAATCTAAATCATAATAAAAAAATTTATCGATGCTTTTATATGCCAGTAATATATTTATAGTTTAATTTTTTGAATATCTTTTTGTGGCATTTCATATGCTAGTAATAGTTATTTTGAATGATTAAGTATCATTATTTTATTTATTCTATATAAAATCTCTTTAAAACATATATTGGATGTTTATTAATATATTATAAAATAACACATCCTGCAACTAGAATTATGAAATTGAAAAGTATTCTTAATAAAACCATTCACATAAATCAATAATTTTTTTATTGATACTTTCTAAAAACAGTAATAACATCCCATAGATCAAATTGAAAATATAAATTCAATCTCAAAGCAAAAATATAAATACTCTATAAAATAGTCAAACCCAAAATACTTCTTACAATTCATTAAAAACTATGTACATAAATATGAAAAAAAAATAATTTCTAAAGCAATTCACCTGGTACCTAAGCAGGTGCTAATTGCAAAATAAAATAAATTAAGTATTTAGATCATGATTATATAAATTTATATATAAAAATAATAAAATAATTTTAAAGTATACTATGTTAATAAGTTTATTACAAAAATTGAAGGCCATGCAATGTTTGCTCCAATGACATCTCTAATTCTTCTATAATATCCATCAAGTCTTATCAAAGGCTCATTATCTATTTTTACCATTTCAACATATATCTCTCAAAATTGAACCTCAAGTGCTTTCTTTCCCACAACTTTATTAGGGTCCTTACTTATAAGAGTTTCTACTACTATATCAAGATGAGATATTTTGGAACTCTTTATCACAACTTTATTTTTTTCCTACAAATAAAAATTTAAATATAATTAATAATGTAAAATATCAAAAAAAAGCTTGAATAGTAAATTTGCAAGATAAATCATATAAAGTAAGATTCATTTACCTTCAAGGAAGATGCATGCTGTAACTTTGTCCTTTATACTCTATTTTCTCTTAATGTGAAAATATAATTATTATTTTTTATTATAGAATAACAATTAGATGGTTTCAACTATATCATTAGTTTATGTGCTTCTCAACATATCATCTTTTTGATAAAAATGAAATAAAGAAAGATATTGATATATGTACATATATATATATGGCTCTCGTGTATGATGTATGATAAACAAATAAAAAATATAATATGCAATCATAGGTTAGATTTCAAATGTGAAGTAATAAAAAATATAAATAAATTATTTCAAGTTTAATATATTACTTGACAACTTGGAGCAACATGACTTAAGGATGTCGAGTTGAGAGGATGTATTGGTGGATCCTCATGATCGCTAAATGCATCAATTGGCTACATAAAATAATCAAAAAATTAAGTCAAATATTACTAATTTTATATTATATAAAAAATCTCATGCAAAATTCAAAAAGGTTACCTATCTATTGTGTAAGGGGGGCACACATAAATTATCAATTCTATGCTTTGTGGTGCCTGAGTATGTAGTTTTTGTACAATCTGCATAAGAGAAGAAAGTTGAGCCTGCACCTCTGAGTATTTTTGTTCGATATCTCTATACTTTTATGACACATCTATGCAATTTTTTTGTAGTTCTTTCTTCTCTTGCAGATATATTTGTAGCTCTTGCTTCAAGGCACATATTTTCTCGATGGTTCAATTGTCTTTCTTATGGCCTCGGCATAGTTTTTATTCTTGCCCCAGTAATTCTTAAGTGAGGGACCCAATCCTACCATTCGAATATGCCTATTGTTCTCTTGTCCCATGACTGCTGTATATAGATCATCAAGGGTGGCATCTTTTTTTATTAACCTGAAATTTTGGACAGCAGCCTCATGTAGCTCATTTTGAAATGAAAAATCAATAATTTAGATTACTATAGATAATAATTTAAAAATTAATTTTAAAGAAAGAAATAAATGGTTAAATCATTTGTGGATAATTATTTGTTCTACTGCATCATTTATAGGAGTCTTATCCTTATGTTGATGAGTAAGAATGAAAAGCTCTACTCATGTAGGTGGCCTGCCATCAACTAACTTTGAAGCCTATAATCATAGAATTCTTAATAATAAGATATGCATTTATTGGTAAATAAATTAACATGTGGCAACATATTTTTATCCATGGAGGAGGAGATTGGGTATTTACTTGTTCATCGCTAATAGCTACAAAGCATTTTGTACCTCGTGTATAACTAAACTCTTGCTTTACTCAACTAGATTTATTTTTAGCACTATGGTTCTAAGATGGTAAGAGAAAATTTAACAGCTAAATATATTTAAAAATTTAAATTACATAAAATAAGCTATGCATCTTATCTTTGCTTCATCGCTATTCTAAAATAATACCAGCACTTCATATTGTTCAGGAATGACTCTCTTATCGGGCATGACATCATGCTGCTGGGTGGTAGAGATGGATCATAAAATTTAGCTTTAAGATGAGCTTTTCAATCCTTGCATTTTTGTAAAAATGACTTTATAACCCAATCATAAGAAAATGGGTTGTTGTCATATTTACTTTGTAATACATTGGGTAGATAAACATTGTACGAACAAAAAATGTCAATACATTAAATTTGTAAGATATGAGACCTTTTAATACTAGGACTATTTTCCATATACGGTCCTTCTTCTCAATTGGTATTGTCCTCCAAGCTAAATAGTTTATTGGAGCTAAATCACTTTTGTGAGCAATTGTTCTAAGAAAGTTCACTATAAAAAAAGATGAGCTTTAGCGACGGCTATTAGCGACAGCAATTTTGCTGTCGCTAATAACCTTTTTTACCAACGACCAATGACGACCAAAAGATAAACCGTCGCAAACAAAAAAAAATTATTAGTAATGAGATTTTTGATTTTTAGCGATGGCTAATGGCATAACTAATAAATAATAATTTTATTTTGTTAATTTGATTATAAGATTATTAGTAACAAAAATATCTTATTAGCAATGATAAAATAATGTTGCTAATAACTATTAGCAATGGTTTTAGCTGTTGCTAATACTCCTAAATTTTTCCACCATCGATTTCCCCCCCCCCCCGCCCTTTGATTTTTGGCTTCCCCACTATTTTTAGGGTCTCCGCGCGCTCTCGTTTTCCCCCATCCCCCCTTTCGATTTCTAGGTTGGCTCCCCTGTCAGCGACCAACCAACCCCTCCACCCTCTTGTTCTCCCCTTACTCCCCCACCCCCCTTCGATTTTCATCTCCACCACCAACGACCGACTGACCCCCCCTCTCCCACTCTCCCAGTTCTCCAGCTCACGAGCACCACCATCCCTGCTAGCATCCCTATGCCACTTTCTTGTTGCTACCGTCTACCTATCAGATTCCCCATTCCATGTCCCCTCCTGATTTTTCAGCTCACACCCTCCCCATCCACGTGCCACCACCGCCTCCCCCTTCGTCATCCCCACACCGTCGGAGTCTCTGTGCCATCGTTTCCTTACTGAATCTGCTGCCCCCTTGCTGGATCCACTCTCCCCACATTGGATCCGCCATTCCTTACCAGATCCGTCATTTTCTTATCGGATCTGCTGCCCCCTGCTGGATCCAGATCTGCTTTTCCCACGTCGGTGATGTCGTTCCCTTAGCGGATCTGCTGCCCCATTGCCAAATCCATCGCCCCCCCTTACCGGATTCGCTCTCCCCCTGCTGGATCCACCGTCCCCATGTTGAATCACCATCCCCATCCCTGCACTGCTGTTCCTGCACCGCCAGCATCCTTGCGCCCACGTATCTATTCTTTTGGTGAGTATTAGCAATAGCAACGGTGACAGTGATAGAGCCATCCCTAAAAGTCTTTTTATTTTAATATACTAATTAATTTTAATTAGATAATTAATTAATTAATTAGATATTAATTTAATTAATTAATTAAATATTTTATTTAACTATGATTAGGGCTGAAATTAGGCTTGATCGACCCGATGGGCTTCAGGTCAGGCTTCGGGCTAGGCTTGAAATAGTTTAGGTCAGACTTGGGCCTAATTATAGGATCTATTTGAATTTCAGACCGAACTTAGGTATATCTTTGGCTCTCTGTGATTGATGGAGCACTAAGAAGTACTCTAGTAGGCGACAAAGAGCACGACAAATCGGACCGTCCAGCAAGATTCGATCAAGCACACCGATGGCTCCATTGGCATACATATTGTAGCTGATAGATTGATAAAAAATTTATACTTAAATTAATTTTATATTGAATTGATCATATAATTATTTTAATTAATTTAATTTAATTATTTATTTATTATAGACTTGACAGTTGGGTCGTGCATCAGGACAGCTGTAGATATGGGAGGCCAAACACCGGTCTAGGAGGACTGATGATTACTTAGATCTTAGACTCGATAAATCACGATAACAACTTAAAATATTATTTATTAAATTTTTATATATACTAATACATATGGACTAATGAATTTCTAAACTATATAGACAGATTACGTGGAGTAACTCGTATCGCAGCACGATGAGAATGTTGGATGATCTCCTAGAAGCTAATATGGCTGACACATTATATTTCTCTGGGACATAGATTTATACTTAAAATTTTATTTTGATCAATAAAAAGATAAATTTTTATTTTCATTCAAGTGTGATATGTCTTTGAATCGCCCAAGAAATTAATGCTTAAGATACATATTCTCAAAAAGTTGAGAATTAGAGGCATGCATAATTAATTCCTAAATTACTCCTGATCATAGTATCATCATGGGGATGGTGATCGATCCGGATAAATCGATGCACGGATCACTTTCTTCGAGATAGATAAGTCTCTAGTCTATAGTATAGAGACACTGAGCGATAAATGCAGATAGTTATTCGAAAACTAGTATTGAGCGTGATCATACGAGATATCATATGAATTTTTATCTAATTATTAGTGATCATCTCGATGCTGTAGTTGTGTGAATATCCTTTGACCTGTGATGCCACGATTGCTCACAGTGAGGTTGCTGGAGTTTGACTGCACATAAACATGACTTCTTAGCCACTTGAGTTCTTGTAGTATATGTTGACGATAGTTGATCCACTGTAGGAGTAGGGTGAACATCTAAATGGAATCTATTGATCTTGATAGAAAAGAGTGATCCTATGGGATTTGAGAGCCTAAGACCATAAGTTATGGCCATAACAGTGTGATTGATGGAAAAATTTTTTTATAAGAATCATAATTGGACTTGAGCCGATTGAATCTATCATAAGACCGATACCGAGGTTTGACGATTTATCCATGACCTACCATCAAGTCGAAACTCATGATAGAAGGACTGAATCACACACAAACTACACCTAGAGATTCTTTATTCGATTCTACTGAGTTACCATTTTATACTGTTAGATGTCACTGATGGATTGTGAGAGCTCACTAGGATCATTCTGGATCGACGATCCTTACTGAATTAGAATGAAATTATTCCGATCTACTGAAAAGAGTTTCAATGATACTAGGATAGAGATCATGGTATATCTCACTAATAAATAGAATTGAACCTATGGGGTCACACAAATAAGAGAACCAATTTGGATTGACCAATTAGACTTGTGAAGTCCTAATTAGGATTTAATAAAATCCTATTGGATTTAAGAAACCTTTTCTAGCACATGATTAAACCAAATTCCTCTTTCAACTTGGATTCCTTATTTGATAAGGATTAGACCAAGTTAGTTACATGCATTAGACCTAATCCAAATTAGATTTGAAATTGGGTTTAAGGGGCTTAATTATTGGGTGCCAACATGCTTTGGATCAAGCCTTTAATGCACCATTTGATTTGATCAAATTGGGTGCATCACATATGGAAGAATTAGAGAGACCACGCCTCCTAAAATCTGATTTTGAGGTATGGGCTATTGGATAGCATGAGAGGGGCACACGCCCATCTCCTTGCAGCGTGAGGAGACCTACAGGACTAATAGTTGGCACCTCATCCCTTTTCCTTATGAGATAAGGAGTGTTTAAGGTTTTACAAGAAGGAATTCCAATGAGATTAGGAATCCTCTTTAAACAAAGATTGGAGTTTGGTTTGGACTCCAATTAAAGGCCTATTTAAAGGGACCCCCTCTTAGCTTTTTGGAGAGCAATCAAGTCTCCAAGCAATTAGCCCAAGATGGTCTCCACGCCTCCCCTCTCTCCCTCTCTTTCTCCAATGTGCCCAAGGGCTTGGGCGTCCCATCATCCACATGCCCAAAGGTGTTTAGGGCATCCTCTCTTTCTTCCAATCTTTGGTTGGTGGCTAATCTACAAGGAAGATCCAAGGAAGAAGAAAAGGCTGATCAAGGGTTGATCTAAAAAGCCCAAAGGCTGATCAAAGGTGATCAATTGCATGTAAAGAAAAGAAGAGGAGCAATCCAAATTATTCCTACATGGATATCCATAGAGGTCAGACACTTGCGTGGCTAAGAGAGAACTTATTCATCTTTCAGATCCAGATTTAAAAAAAAAAAGTGAAACAGGTATGTGATCTGATCACATATTTTTATTTTTTGATTAAAAATCAGCATATATTATTTTCAGCATATATACTAGATCTTTAGATGCTTTGATCATATATATGTATGTTCTAGATTAAAAAAAAATTAATCTATTATTCTACTATATTGATTTTGAAAAAGAGTCTTGAAATCTATATGTACAAGCATCCTACAATATTCCAACAGTGGTATCAGAGCCACAGGTTCATATGTATGAAAATAACATGCAAGTTTTGAAAAGAGTTTTTAAAATCTGATTTTTAATGATACATGAGATATATGGATGTTTGATTTAGATCTAAAATTTATTTAGATCTGATTTATAAATTGTATATGAGATATATGATGGCATGCTTGGGTCTGAAATTTATTTAGACATGATTTTAGTTTATGTATGAGATATATGAAGGCATACATAAGATCTGAAATTTTATGTAGATCTAATTTTTATATCATATATAAGATCTATGATTGCATACCAAGATCTAAAAATAGATTAGATCTATTTTTATGATTCATTATGGGATATATAATCATATGTCAAGATCCGAATTTAGTTTAGATCTGAATTTTCATTTATATATGAGATATATATTTGTATGTTTGAATCTAAAAATTAGTTTTGAGATCCAAACTTAATTTTTATGCAAAGAATTTAGATCTAAATGTAATCTTAAGATCTAAAATTTATGTTTATGCATGCATATTTGGTCATAGGTAGATCAAATTAGGTCATGTAATTGGATTACATCTAGAGTTATTGATTTGAACATAATGGATCCAAATCGATTTAGCAGTTGATCAAACTGAGTCAAGTATTGATTAAGATTAGATCAATAGAGATTAAGATTATATAATTATTGTTGATCGAATCGATTAACACTCATATATAGAATCAATTAACCTAAGGATCTAATTCGGCCCTATAGCTTGAGTCTTGAATATAGTTACTTGGTGGTTTGGTTTAGTCCGTGTCAATTAGATCAGTCATTTGATGATTGATTAGATGAGATCCGAACCAAATTTTTTCATGAATATTAAGTCTAGAGGTCTTCCACCATTGTAGATGTATGGGTGTGCTACTGGTGTTGATTGTTCTCGATTGATCACAGTGATTCAATTGCATCGAAAATACGTAACCACTCTATTAGCAAAGAGTTATTTTAGGGTAAAGATGGGTTGGGCCCAATAACTATTAGATGAGAAATCCGATGACAGCTTTGCACCTACTTATGAATAATAGGTTGAGCTTAATTAAGAAGTATGGTCAATAACTATTAGATGAGCCCATATAACTTAGAGATAAAGTCACTGCAACATACTTAGAGAAGCATTTGGGCAAGGAGTTGTCCATGCATTGGTGTACATATTACCAACAACTATTACATGAGGCGTACGGCATTGGTGGGACCGCAACACCCACTAAAAATCTAGTCATCGCATTAGGATTTTCACTTCTCCACTCGGGGAGTGTAGGGATCCAAAAAAAATAATGAAAGTTTATTTACTTCTTAAAGTTCCTAGAGTAAATATAAAATCTAAGTACAAATGTCTAACTTGAATCTCTACTCTCGCAGTTAAACTATATCAGCTTCGAACTCTCTAGCCCACATGCTCGAGTCCAATCGTTTGATCAAAATTAATTTTAAAAACTGACTCAAAAATCTCAAGATTATCTTGATATCAAAAAATTTAAGATATATACTTGACCAGGATCCTCCAATTTTACCAGACCATCCTAGTGCTGAGCAAAGAGCAGCATTTGATAAATGAATGAATGATGACGGTCAGATTAAGTACTATGTGCTGGCTTCCATATCAAATGAGTTACAGAGCTAGCATGAGCATATGCCTATTGCTAGGGCCATAGTCACTCACCTACAAGAGTTGTATGGTGAGTAGAGCCGCACGGCATATTTTGAAGTGTCCAAGAGGTTCTTCAACATGAAGATGTGTGAAGGACAATCGGTCTATGAATATTGTATGACAATGATCAAGGACCTAGAAGAGCTTAAGAGTTCGGACTAAATATGCAAAAGAAATTGCAAGTAAATTTGATCCTGCAATCCCTAACAAGTTCATATAGTCAATTTATTGTAAATTTTTATATGAACAAGCTGGACTACATTATACTCGAATTGGTCAACATGTTGGTCACTGCTGAGAGAATCTTGAAAAATTTAGGGGGCACTGTTTTTGCTATGGAGCAGACTTCTTCATCCAAAACAAAGTCTGATTGGAAGAAGAAAAATAAGCTTGTGAAGAAGCAAAAAAAAGGAGAACAAGCCAAAGAAAGATGCTCCAAAGAAGGCTGTAGTGAAAGAAAAGTATTTCCACTATGACATTGATGGTCATTGGAGGAGGAACTGTCCACTCTATCTAAAAGGCCTGAAGATCAAGAAGGGTGACACACTTTGGAAGGTATGTCAAGTTTGCTCGTAATTGAATCTAACCTAATGATTTCTTTTACTTCTAGTTGGATATTAACTCTAGCTCTAGTGCTCATATATATACTTTAATACAGGATTTAATGAAAAGTAGGAGATTAAAGCAAGGTAACATGATCCTTCGGATCAGCAATGGAGTAAAGATTGCTGCAAAAGTCATTGGCATCTATCCTCTTCGATTATCATCAAGATTTAGATTAAATTTAAAAGACTGTTATTTTATACCTGTAGCTAGTTAGAATTTGATTTTCATATCTGTACTAGCGCAGGATGGATTTGATTTTCAATTTAATAAAGACTTTTATTCTATTTATTTGTGAAATAAATTAGTTGCATGTGATCTTTTGATTGACAATCTTTATCACTTGCATATTGATGTGAATGTAAATATAAATGAGTAAATAATAAGTGCCACAACTCAAAAGAGACCAAGAGATAAAATTAACCAGACGTATATATGGCACCTTAGGCTTGGGCATATTGGAGAGGATAGGATAAACAAACCAAAAAACGATGGGATCCTTGACTCTTTTGATTCTAAGTCATACCTAGCTTGTAAATCTTGCCTTCAAGAAAAAATAACCAAGCTGTCCTTTATAGAACATGGGGAAAGGGCCACTGATATACTTATCCTGGTATACACTGATGTGTGTGGGCCATTTGATGTGTAGATCAGGGATGGTTATAACTACTTCATTATCTTTATCGATAATTTATCACGATACGGATATGTATTTCTGATGAGACATAAGTTTGAAGTCTTTAAAAAGTTTTAAAAATTCAAAAATAAAATAGAAAAACAAACAGGCAAATCCATTAAGATTCTTCGATCAGATCGAGGAGGTGAATACTTTAGTCAAAAATTTTTAGAATATCTTAAGGACAATGGCATAGTCTCTCAATAGACTCTTCTTGAAACACCTCAACTTAACGGGGTATCTGAAAGAAGAAATATGACCCTATTAGATATGGTCAGATCCATGATGAGCTTCACTGATTTATTTTTATATCTTTGAAGACACAGCATATTGACTGTAATTTATTTATTGAATAAGATTCTTTTTAAATCTATTTCTATCATACCATATGAGATATGATATAGTAAGAAGCCGAATCTTAGTTATCTAAAGACTTGGGGATGTCCAGCCTATATTAAAAGATAGATGGTTGAGAAATTAAAGGATAGACTAGTTATAGCTCATTTTATAGGGTATTCGAAAGAATCTATGGGATACTATTTTTACTTTTCACATAATCATAATATAATTATAAGTCATCATGTCATATTTCTAGAAAAATAGTTTATCCAGGATGGTGGCAATGGAAGATTAATTGAGCTTGAAGAGAAGATCTCTAAAGAGCAACAAGCTATAGATCCTCAAGAACCCATAATTAATGAGCCAGTAGTAGATGTTCCTCCACCACCTCATAGATCTAATAGGATCTTCTATCCTCTTAAAAGGTACATAGGTATGCTTACAGAGGATATAAAGAAAATATTTCTTATGAGAGATGAGGGTCATGGAGATGATCCAAATACCTTTGACAAAGTGATATTTGACATCGATTTTGAGAAATGATTAAATACTATGAAGTCAGAAATTAGCTTGATGCACTCAAACCAAGTATGGATGTTAGTAGATCCATCCAAGGATATAGTATCCATTGGATATAAATGGATCTACAAAAGAAAATAGATGTAGATAGTAAGGTAGAGACTTATAAAATTAGGCTCATGATAAAAGGTTATAGTCAGTATGAAGGCATTAACTATCAGAAACCTTCTCGCCTATAGCTATCTCTAAATCCATCTGCACTCTGTTTATCATTGCAGCTTATTATGATTATAAAATCTGACAGATAGATGTGAAAACTACTTTTCTAAATGGATATATTGAGAAAGATATTTGTATGGAGCAATCTTTTGATTTCACATCCGATGATGGCAATCACCGAGTTTGCAAGCTGTAAAGGTTCATACACAGATTAAAGCAAGCTCTCGAAGTTGAAATCTTCATTTTGATGATACGATCAAATCATTTGGTTTCATCAAAAATGAAGAGAAATTTTATGTATATAAAAAGGTCAGTGGGAGTGCAATAATATTTCTCGTACTATATATAGATGATATCCTCTTTTTTGAGAATGATATTTCTATGCTGACCTCGATCAAAAGATGATTATCCAAAAAATTCTCCATGAAAGATCTAGGGGAAGTATCTTATATTCTTGAAATTAAGATCTATAAGGATAGATCTAAAAGAATGAAAGATCTTTTATAAAAATTATACATAGAGAAAATGCTAAAGATGTTCAGTATGAAAAACTCTAAAAGAGGACTTCTACCTCTTAGGCATGGTATTCAACTTTTCAAAATGATGTGTCCGACCACATCTGAGGAAGTTCAACACATGAGTAGGATTTCTTATGCCTCGGCCATAGGGAGCTTTATGTATGCCATACAATATACTCGTCTTGATATTGTACTTGCTGTAAGTGTTACGAGCAGGTATCTGTCAAATTCAGATAAGGAGCACTGAATAGCTATAAAGAACATTCTTAAGTACTTGAAAAGAATGAAGGATTTATTTTTGATTGTTGGAGGAGGGTTTGAGTTGCAAGTCGAGGGTTTTACAGATTCAGACTTTATGTTTGATCCTAATGATCGAAAGTCTATATTAATGTATATATTCATATGCAATGGTGATGCAGTTAGCTGAAAGAATTTCAAGCAACCCATCATAGTAGATTTGACCACAGAAGCTGAATATGTCGCTGCTTCAGATGCTATAAAGAAAGATTTCTAGTTCAAAAAGTTTATCATGGAGCTTGGTGTAATGACATCAGATGTCATATCACTGTACTGTGACAACAATGGAGCCATAGCACTTGCTAAGGAGCCTAGGTCTCATTAGAAATTCAAGCACATCGAGCGGTGATTCCACATCATACGCGACTATCTCGAAAAAAATATATCGAGGCATGAAAAGTAGACTCCATGGACAACGTGGCAGGCCCAATTGAGCCAGCCAAAAATGAAAGTCCATCTTGAGATGATGGGACTTAGATTAGTGGCTGATTAGCTTTAGTCCAAGTAAAAAATTATTGGATGTATATCCTAAAAGCCAATATGACTGATACATTATTTTCTCTAGGGCGTAAATTTATACTTAAAATATTAATTTGATCAATAAAAAGATAAATTTTTATTTTTATTCAAGTATGATGTATCCTTGAATTATCCAAAAAATTAATGCTTAACATACATATTCTCAAAGAGTTAAGAATTAGATGTATGTATAATTAATTCTTAAATTGCTCTCGATCGTAGTATCATCATGGGGATGATGATCGATTTGGATAGACTAACACATGCATCGCTTCCTTCAGGGTAGATGACTCTTGAGTCTATAGTGTAGAGACGTTGAGCGACAAGTATGGATAGTTGTTAGAGAACAACTACTACTGAGCGTGACCATATGAGAGATTACATGAATTTTTACTCAATCATCAGTGATCATCTCGATGCTATAATTATGTGAATAGTCCTTTGACCTGCGATACCATGATTGCTCATAGTGAGATTGCTGGAGTTTGACTACATATAAACATAGCCTCTTAGCCACTTGAGTTCTTGTAGTGTATGTTGGCGACAGTTGGCTATTGTAGGAGTAGGGTGCACATATAGATGGAATCTATTGATCTTGATAGAAAGGAGTGGTCCTATAGGATTTGAGAGATTAAGTTCATAAGTCTATGGCCATAAGTGTAATTGATGAAAAAAAATTTTTATGAGCATCATAATTGGACTTGAGTCGATTGAATCTATTATATGACTGATGTTGAGATTTGACGATTTATCCATGACCTACTATCAAGTCGGGACTCATGATTGAGAGATTGAATCATATTCAAACTACACTTAGAGGTTCTTTATTTAGTTCTGTTGGGTTGCCATTACATACTACTAGGTGTCACTATGGATTGTGAGAGCTCACTAGGATCATTCTAGATCGATGATCCTTATTGAGTTAGAATGAAATTATTCCAACTCATTAAAAAAAATTTTAATGATACTATGATAGAGATCATGGTATATCTCACTATTAGATAGAATTGAACCTATGGGGTCACACAAATAAGAGAACCAATTTGGATTGACCAATTAGACTTATGAAGTCCTAATTAGGATTTAATGAAATCCTATTAGATTTAAGAAAGTCTTCCTAGCACATGGTTAAACCCAATTCCTCTTTGGACTTGAATTCCTTATTTGATAAGGATTAAACCAAGTTAGTTATATGCATTAGACCTAATCTAAATTGGATTTGGAATTAGGTTCAAGCAGCTTAATTGTTGGGCACCAATATGCTTTGGATCAAGCCTTTGATGCACCATTTGATTTGATCAAATTGGATGCACCACATGTGAAAGAATTAGAGGGACCATGCCTCCTAAAATCTGATTTTGGGGTATGAGCTATTGGATAGCATGAGAGGGGCGCACGCCCATCTTCTTGTGGCATGAGGAGACCTAGAGGACCAATAGTTGGCACCTCATCCCTTTTCATTATGAGATAAGGAGTGTTTAAGGCTTTAAAAGAAGGAATTCTAATGAGATTAGGAATCCTCTTAAACAAAGATTGGAGTTTGGTTTGGACTCCAATTAAAAGTCTATTTAAAGGGACCCCCTCTTAGCTTTCTGGAGAGCAATCAAGCCTTCAAGCAATCAGCCCAAGAAGGTCTCCACGTCTCCCTTCTCTCCCTCTCTTTCTCCAATGCCCAAGGGCTTGGGCGTCCCATCATCCACATGCCCAAAGGTGGTTAGGGCATCCTCTCTTTCTTCCAATCTTTGGTTGGTGGCTGATCTGCATTAAGGAAAATCTAAGGAAGAAGAAAAGACTGATCAAAGGTTGATTTAAAAGATCCAAAGGCTGATCAAGGATTGATCAATTGTATGTAAAGAAAAGAAGAGGAGCAATCCAAATTATTGCTATATGGATATCCGTAGAGGTCGGATACTTGCATGGCTGAGAGAGAATCTGTTCATCTTTTAGATTTGGATTCAAAGAAAGAAAAAATAAAATAGGTATGTGATCCAATCATATATTTTTATTTTTAGATTAAAAATCAGCATGTATTATTTTCAACATATGAGCTACATCTTTAGGTGCTTGGATCATATATATGCATGTTCTAGATTAAAAAAAGTTTTAATCTATTATTCTACTACATTAATTTTGAAAAAGAGTTTTAAAATTTGCATACACAAGCATCCTATGATATTCCAATAGAGGATTCATCCTCTCAGCCCCTCTTTGACTTTGAGGGATGGCTCAGGGCCACCGAAGGGGTGAGTAGGAGCTATGTCATAGGATTCGGTAATAGCTTCGATCCTCCAGCAGCTCAATACTTTTTGACATCCTTCTCTTAGGCCTCGACGACCCAGACATGGGGTGATGTACATGTGGAGGAGGTCGTGCAAAAGCTTTGGAGCCAGCAATCTCAGAGCTTTCGAGATGCCATTCGCGATATGATCGTTAAGATTCTCTGGGATCCATATTTGTGTGATCAGTTGGGCTCGTTATCATAATCATTATAGCAGGTAAGTCTATTAATAATTTTTTTTACTTATTTTAAATTTTAATATTTAGAAGCTTCATATATTTAGGCTTGAGTCTAGAAATAGGACCTAAGGGATAAAAATTCAATCTAACCATCCATCTATGGTCGGAAGTGTTTATAGCTCTGTATCATTAAATAAAATATATAAAAATAATTTGTTCGAGAATCAAAATAGTATATCAAAATATATACCTCCGTATCGATATATATGATTTTGTATCAAAATTTATTAATAATATTTTATTTTTTTTCATTAAATGATGCTGGGATATTCGGTTCTTATCCACCAGCTATTGGAGATGATGTATAGGAGTAGAAGGAGGATGAAGAGGACAATGAGGAAGATCTCATATGATTTTTTTTATATGTATGTAATTTTGATACATGTAAAGTAGTGTAAATTTATAAAATTATAAAATTTATATTTTTAATATCATATAATTAATTTTATATTTATAATTTTGATAAATAATTATTATTTTATTTATAATATATTTTAAAAAAATATAATTGCTTATTACTATGATTAAAATAGATTTTAAAAATTTTAATTAATTTTTTTAAAAAATAAAAAATTATTAACGATGGCATTAGCAATAGGCAAAACAGTCACTAATAGTTTTTAATTAAGAAAAAAATTAAAATAAAAAATTATTAGCGATAGTATTAGAGATGGTAAATATCGTTGCTAATAGTTTTTAATTAAAAAAATAATTAAAATAAAAAAGTATTAGAGATGGCTTCGTTGTTGCTAATGTCATTGCTAATTACTCCTATTAGCGATGGGATTATTGCCATCGTTAATAATGGTAATTAGCGACGAGCTTATTTTTGATAAATTTTTAGCGATGGGGTTCTATCACTAATAGTATTTGCAATGAGATTCGGATTATTAGCTATGGTGAATAGCCATTGCTAATAACCTATTTTCTTATAGTACTTAGAAAATTTAGATACATTATTTCCTATTGGTTGTCCTAAGTCATTTACTTTGATTGGCAAATGCATATCTTGTGGTAAACTCCAAATATATTTGCTTTTCATGGGGCCTTCAACACTCTTGTTGGTACATACAGAGTCTATATGATACAACATAGAAATACAAAGTGAGCAATTATCATGAGATGTTTCTCAGAGATGGCAACCCAAAAGGGGGGTGAGTTAGATTTCTTAAAAATTATTTGAAGTACTTATGTCCAAAAATAAATTTAAATTTGATTGTGCAGTACTTAGTAATAAAAAATGAGCAGTAAAAGAATAAATATAAAAGCAAACATACAATCACAAACTCAAGAGATTTATGATAGTTCAGTGCTCAACTCAACACTTACATCTACTTCCCAAGTCAACCCATTTAAGAATTCCAACTATAATCCCATAAGATTATAGTTTGATTATTTTCATGAATTCATAATATAATTAACTAAATTGATTTTTTCTGATTCACCAATCAAAATCTTACAACTGATTTATTTTTTTGATCTCACAATCGATCCAATTGGTTTTAACTGGCTCAAAAACCTTATAACATCTAATTTACGGTCAAAAATCCAAGTTTCTTTCCCAAAAAACTTATCATAATAGATAAAGAAAGATATATAAGAATTTAAAGCACAAAGAATAAAATCTTTAAATTCTTGAAGAAGTCGGAATGGTTGAGCTCTTGAATTGCTTTAATTTTTTTCTTGAATTATTAAGAGAAGATTGATGGAGACTTGAATGCTCTTGCTCAGTGGTTGCTAGCTCAATTAAGTACATGCTTAATCTCTTGTGAGTTGAGTAAATTTGGAAAGATGAGAATTAAAAGCACTTGGAATATCCTCCCTCTCTCTCCTTTTTATTCTACTCAATAGCTAGATTATTTTCTTCAATAAAATTCAATAGCTTTGAATCATTTGTTTCCAATTTGAATGTTTCATTTTTAGGGCCTCAAAAGTGTCTGTCATTAATATTCTAACTGTTGGAAGCTCGTAAATAGCTATTATAAATCAAATATGGCTATTAAAAGCATTCTATAATACTAGCCATTATTTTATCAGAAATCTGTGAGTTTGCTCATCCAAGATCTTAGTTGGATAACCTAAAATACTGAGTTGGCTAAGGAAAACTCAAGATGGCTCAAGAACATATACAAATTTTTCTGCTTTTGTCTGTTCTATCTACCTAAGATTGGGTTGGCTTCTTAGTCGACTAAATTTATGACTTGATCGGCTAATTGATTTTTTGGGTTCGCTCAGAGAACTTATAATTTTTACTACTTTTTGTCTTCTACTGCCTCTGAGATTGAGTCGACTATCCCATTCATGTGAGTTGGCTAGTTCCTATGCTGATCAGCTAACTTATTTTCATGGTCGGCTGAGGAGGATATCTGAATTTTTTATTCTTCTATCTTCAACCTGAGTCTGAAATTAAGTCAGCTATCCATATATATGAGTCAGCTATGACTCTATCTTGATCAATAAAAACTTAATCAGTTTAGGAAAAGTATTTGGATTTCACATCTTTCTATCTTTTTCCTTAAACTGAGATAGGGTTGGCTAAACTTCTTTCTTGGTCGACTCATAGGTGTGCCATGCATGCCAAAGGTAATTTCTTCTATTTTTGAGTAGTTTTTTTGTTCAAAGATATTCTAGGTTAGACTTGTCTTCTTAAAATTAATTTTTGAATAGATAATCTTATTGAGAAGTCTTTCTAGGCTAGACTTTTCTTTTTCAAATTTCTTTCATGTCAAATTCAGTTTCTTTGCTTCTAAAATTTGAAATTTTGAATTTGAAAATATGAAATTACTTAAATTTTGAGATGACTTCTTCTTAAATAAAATCAACCATTGAGCATTATAGAAAATCCTACAATCACTCTCCAAGCATCATTAGTATCTATAATTTGTACTCAAACTCTTTTGACATTACCAACATAAACTCCCTTTTTGTCATAATCAAAAAGATTATAAAATTTTCTTCACTTTTGTATTATAATGAAATACATTTGTTCATCATCACACTTCAAGCAAATGTACGCTAATCAAGCACATTCATTTTAATGATATTCAATCAATCATTCAATCATTTAAATAGGAATAACAAAAGAATGTGCTTATCCATTTCTCAAAACATGACATGTCATTGATCAACAAAGTTTATACACATATCAAAGAGCTTGTCTTTTATAAAAGGAGATACATATAAGGACAAGGCAATTACACAAAATAGGCATAGACAAACATCCAAACAAGATAATGACATACAAATGCTCTAAAGACTACTAGTGTTGTAGGATTCAGAGGAGCTATCAATAAATTCAATAGGAGGGCTTCTCCTAGTCCTAGAGCCATGAGAGTAGAGGTGTCGAGTTGAGTAGAGTCGCCTAATAGGCCTAGTGGAGGAAGGTTTGGAAGAGGCGGGGGTTCTAGTGGATGCAAAAGGTTGAATTGAATGGGAGGAACAACGGGAATGGCTTGCTTTTGGTTCCTCCTAATAGTCTTTATTTCAGCTTCAATGTTTGTAACCCTCTGCATTAGATGACAAACTAGCTGATATATGTCTGCCATTTAGAAATTCAAGTCTAACATTAGCCTATAGAGAGCAATGACATGAGCGTCGAGACCACTGGATTTGTATAATGGCTAAGAATCTCCTATTTGTTTATGGGTAGAATTCTGTGGTTGCATATCAAGAGTAGCTTGCTCTAATGGATCTTAATCATCATCAAACTCTTCAGCCTTTTCTTTTCCCAATGATCCCTTCCTGATCCATCCTCCGTTTACTTTTTCATACCCCATGCAGTTGAAAGAGTGTTTGTTGTAAGTGCCTGAGTGATAGAACACTCTACTTGGCTCACTTTTAAGATCAATACTTACACTCTTGAATACAAAGATGAGAGGTATTCCATACGACAGATGTCCTTTACTCTTGGTGATTAGTTCTTGCATCTGATGGATGATAAGAGTGGAAAGGTTCAAAAGATATTCACAGACTATGCAGTACAGGATTTGCAAATCCTTTTCAGTTACATAGTCAAACTTTTTGACCCTATGCATGAAAATCTTGTAAACGATGCTATGTAGAAGGCGCATCTCAAGGGACAACTAATTTGCAAACAATCTTTTAATTTCTTCCACATCTGTTCTTCCCAACATATGAATCAGGGCATTTCTCTTTAAGAATGGAGGATTTGAAGATTCATCAATGTTGGGTATCTTGAGTAGCTAGCAAAGAAGACTAATTGACACATACAACTTGTTCCTTTTACCTTAGAGACTAGGGCATCAGGCTTTAAAGCAGCATTTTCATAAAACTCTAAGATCAGGTTTGGATATATCAATTCATTCAGAGAACAAAAGAACCCTCAACCCATTTTTTTAACAAATAAAAAACTTTTCTCAATCAAAGAAGTTGAAATCTACCTTGCTTCCCATTGCAATGGAATGGTTGGAGAGGTGCATCTTTGGATATGGAGTGGAGAGAGGTAGAGTTGAAGCTAACTGATCCCTATCCATTTGAATAGAGCTTTTGAGTCACCTTCTAGGAGAGGTGGATACCGACTCAACCTTTATCCTTTTAGGGCTTGGAGATTCTTCCTTTGTGATTCCCTTGCACTTCATCCATTGAGCAACATGTTTCATTGGAGCCATTTACAAGCCAAAATCCACCAAGGATCGATGGAAAATGATAATATAGAAGAGTATTTGGTGGAGCAAGATGTTTGGAGAGGGATGACCAAGTGAATGAAAAAGAAACAATGAATGGGGTTCCTATGGCTTCCATTTTAAAAATTGGATCCCAATATCTAGGCGACTAAGTTCTCGAGTTAGTTGGCTCAAAATGAGTCGACTAAGATTTTGGATTAGTCGGCTAATGACGGATTGACTAAGATTCTAGATTAGCTGGCTTAGACTAATATAGAGAAAGTTTCAGAACTAGACTTTCTAAAGATGATGCAGTCAATCATACCATATTTAATATACATCAAAATCAATCAAGTTGACATTCAAAAACACATTCAAACATATATTGAAACATGTACAAGTTCAATAAATTGGAACCACATGAAAATAATTTGAATAAAATTAAACAAATCAACCATGAGGATCATAAAGATCTAATTCTTTTCTAAACATGCAAAATCTTTCTTCATTTAAAGATTTAGTGAAAATATCAACAATTTGATGATCAATGGATACAAATTTAAGTATAACATCATTATTTTGTACATAATTTGTAATGAAATAATGTCTAATTTCTATATGCTTTGATGTAGAATGCACAATTGGATTCTTAGTTAAATTAATAGCACTAGTATTATCATATCTAATAGGAAGTTTACTAAGTAATACTGAGATCTTTTAGTTATTATTTGATCCATAAATTTGAGCACAACAACTTCTGGCTACAATGTATTCAGCTTTTATCGTAGACGATGCTACTGAATTTTTTTTCTTATTAAATCAAGAGATCAAATTAACCCCTACAAATTGACAAGCATCATCTGTGCTTTTCCTATCTAATCTACATTCAATGAAATCAGCATCAAAATAACCAATCAAATTCAAAGAAGATTGTTTGGAATACTGTAAGCCAGTATTTTGAGTATCAAGCAAATCTCTAAAAATTCTTTTAATAGCCATTACATGTGATTCTTTAGGATTAGATTGATAATAAGCACACATACATATGCTAAACATACTATCAGATCCACTTGCTGTTAAGTAATGATCT
The DNA here is from genome assembly GCF_000442705.2 of Elaeis guineensis. Classification (NCBI taxonomy): domain Eukaryota; kingdom Viridiplantae; phylum Streptophyta; class Magnoliopsida; order Arecales; family Arecaceae; genus Elaeis; species Elaeis guineensis. Next base: position 88,793,067 of record NC_025993.2, read on the forward strand.
GATCATATCTCTATAAAACTTAAGATCTACTATTTTATTTTTTATATCTTGATCAAACTTACAATTTGAGCTCATATGTGTGCCAATGCCTTTGACATTCTCTATATTAAATTTTTTTAATTTTTTTTATATATTTATTTTAATTTATGAAGATCTCTTCATTTAATTGTGTAATTTGGAATCTGAGAAAGAAGATCAATTCTTCCATCATGCTCATCTTGAATTTTTCTTACATTAAATTTGCAAATTCTTCACACAGAAGCTCATTAGTAACACCGAATATTATGTCATCAAAATAAATTTAAACAATTAAAAGATCATTTGATTTTTTTTGATAAAGAGAGTAGAGTTAATATTTCTTCTTTTAAAATTATTTTTAAGCAAAAATTTACTTAAATGATCATACCATGCATGTGCTACTTATTTAAAATCATATAAAGTCTTATTCAATTTGAAAACATGATTCAAAAATTTATGGCTTTCAAAATCTAGAGGTTGTTCTACATAAATTTTATTTTTAATATATCTATTTAAAAATATATTTGTTATATTCATTTGAAAAAGCTTGAAGTTTATACAATATACAAAAATCAAGAGCAATCTAATAGCTTCAAGTCTAGTAATTACTATATTTTTAAAGATTTCATCAAAATTAATTTCTTCTTTTTGATTGTAATCTTGTGTAACCAATCTAGCATTGTTTTTAATTATAATGCTTTGCTCATCAAGTTTATTTCAAAAAACTTATTTTGTATCAATAATAGGATAATTCTAAAATCTTTCAACTAAATTTTAAGTATTATTTCTTTCAAATTAATTTAATTCTTCTTGCATAGTAATAATCCAATTAGCATCTTTTCAGCTTCAAAAATTATTTTTGATTCAACATAAGAAACAAATACAAAATGATTCCATGCTTCTCTAATTGATGCTCTAGTCCTAATATTTTGAGGTTGTTATCTATAATAAGTTCTTTAGGGTGACTATGATTATACCTCTATTCCTTTAATAAACCATGTGTACCTTGATATGTAGTGGTTGGTAGTTCACATATTTCTTCATTCTCTTCTTGTTCTTGCTCCTTTTCTTCTTGGTCTTAAGGAGTGTCTTTTAATATCATTTCCTTCATCTCCTTTTTAAAAGCACCTGCATTATCATCTATGTCTACTTTTCTTGATTGAAAAATATCAGTCTCATCAAATACAATATAAACGGACTCTTCTATAACTAGAGTTCTTATATTAAATACTCTATAAGCTTTTTTTGATGAAGAATAACTAAAAAATATATCTTCAACTGATTTTATATCATACTTATATTGTTTGTCCTTACCATTAATCAAAATAAAACAACGACATCCAAAAACTTTGAAATAAGAAATAGTTGATTTCTTTCCTTTATAAAGCTTATAGGAGGTTTTCTTGACTAATAGAATTAATATGTTAAAAAAGCCTAGAAACTATTATTGTTGTTCATATAATTCTTAGATAGTTTTATAAAGAAAATAGAGTACTAAAAGAAATAAGAGATTGAAAAGATCTTACCTGAATTGAGGTGTGTGAAACACTACCTTAAGAATGCGATTCATCACCTACATGTGGGTCTTTGGCAATCTCATTCTCAAGGTATAACGATTTGGCTCAGTCTGATCCTCCTCTCACAAGCACAATCATTGGAAAGGCTAACCCAAAAAATATCTTTTAGATGCCTAATTAATAAAAGAAAGTGAAAAAGTGAAAGATGATCTCTATCTCAGAAAGTAATAGAGAGAAACAGAATAAAAGAAGAGTTTGAGAGATTTTACAATTAATGCTTGATTCAGCACATAGCATACAATATTTATAGCTTTCATCTAAAAATACTTTGATAAGTTGTTTTTACAAAGCATGGTATATGCCCTCTCTTGTAAAGTCCTATTTTTTTCTTTCTACTATTCTATTTTGCTAAGATGTCCTAGGTACAGAAAGTTATGATCAATTTTATTTTTAAAATAAAATTTATCAAAAGTTTGATTTTCAAATTCTATACCATAATCACTTCTAATTTTTAAAATATTACAATTCTTTTTACTTATAATTTTCCTAAACAATTTTGCAAACACTTCAAATACTTCATTTTTGTGTGTAAGAAATAAAATACAAGTATATCAAGAAAAATCATCAATGATAATAAACTCAAATCATTTGCCATTAAGACTAGTAGTCTTTATAGGCCCAAATAAATTCTTATGCAATAATTCAAATGGTCTAGTAGTTGAAATAACATTATTAGTTTTAAACGAAGATCTAGTTTGTTTACTAATTGATATGTATTACAAATCTTATTCTTTTCAAAATAAAATTTTAATAAATCTCTAACAAAATTATTTCTAATTAATCTAGCTGTAGAGTCCATACTTGTATGACCTAGTCTATTATGCCAAATCCAACTAGCTTCATTGACTTTGATATTCATAGCAATTAGATATTCTGTATTATCCTTATAAAGATCATCAAGATCTACTAAATAAATATTTTTATATCTTTTTTCTATAAATTTAATACCATTATCAATGAAACTAGTTATAATATAATACAATGATTTAAATGAAATATCAAAGCTTTTGTTACATAATTTACTTATGCTAAGTAAATTATGCATTAAACTATCTATAAGCAAAATATTTTCAATATAAGTGATAGGACTGATCTTTATATTATCAAGACCAATAATTTTAACTTTATCATTATCTCTTATGTAATAACTCCTTTATCTTTAGATTTAAGAGAGATAAATTAAGATTTATCTTCTATTATGTATCTTGAGCATCTGTATCTAGATATTACTTTTTTTTCATTGCAAGAGATGCCAAGCATACCTGCAAACATGGATCAAGTTTTTTTAGGTACCCAAGCTTTCTTGGATCCATTGAGATTAGTTGCAATGATTCCTTTTAGAAACCAAATTTGTTTCACCTTTGCATTTCTAAATTTAAACATATTACAATCAACAAATTTATGACCAACTTTATTATATTTAAAATATATAATAGCATGCTTTTCAAATATAGATTTAACAAATATATTTTTCAAAAATTTCTATTTGGTTGAAATATTAAAAACTAGGCTAGCTTTATCAAAAATAATTTTTATTTTTCTAAAAATAGTTATAAATTTTGAGAGCTAAGAGTAAATTTGTCAACAATAAATTTTAATTTATCAACTTCTTTTTGAAGGCTTTCATTCTTTTTAATCCAATCATTATGCTTTTTCAAAAGACTTTTCTTTTTTTTTTTTAAAGTTTTTTCTTTCTTTAATCAAGAATAATTTAACTTTTGAACTTCTTTATTTTAAGAGATAGCTTTTTTAAAATTATCAAGTAACTCATAAAAAGCATCATGTAGCTTATCAAAAGTAAAATGATTATAATTTTTAGCATTTACCTCATCTTCATGTGCCATGAGATAAAAGCTTGCTTTTTCTTCCTTTGATTTTTCTTTTTCTTCGGAGCTTGAGTCTTCATTGTTATTTCAAGCAGTTATCATTGCCTTGTTTTTGAATTTTTTGAAGACCTTTTTGGGTAGGGGACATTGGCTCTAAAGTCTTCAGTTTATTACATTCATAGCATAGTGTCAGTTGCTCTTGGTATTTTTCTTTGTCCTTCTCTTTGCTTCCATCTCTTTACTAAATTCTTTCTTCTTGGGGTCATATCTTTTTTTCTTATGAACCTCTAAATTTTTTTTGTGATAATGGCCATTTCATCATCATTATTGGATTCCTCCAATGTATCATTTTCTTCATCTTCATTGGCCATTGACTTTAAGACAATTGTTCTTTTCCCTTTGCATCTTCTTCTATATTTTAAATCATGCTTAACTCGTGAGTTATGAATGAGCTGATAAGTTTTTTTAAAGGCAACTTATAGAGAGTTTTAGCTTCTTGGATCACAGTCATCTTGGCCTCCTAATTCTTCGATAATGATCTGAAGATTTTATGAAAAAGCTCACTACTAGTATAGTTCTTGCCAAGACTTTTCAAACCCTTTATAATATCTATAAATCTAGTGAATATATTAGTAATACTTTCACTGGATTCTATTTTAAATAATTTATATTTATGTATAAGCATGTAAATTTTGAATTTTGTGACTTGGTTTGTATCCTCATGGATTACTTCTAACTTATTCTATTTTTTTTTAGACATGCATGTAGAAATTTGATTTAATTCATTTACATCCAAAACATAATAAAGAACATTCATTGCTATTATATTTAATTGAGCAAATCTTTTATCTATATTATCATAATTCTTTTTAGATTTGGGAGAAGGCATACCATCAATAATAATAGTGGGTGTGTGAGGGTCATTGATTATGACATTCTGAATGTCATAATCTTGTGCATGAATGAAGATTTTCATTCATGCCTTCTAGTATGTATAATTGATGCCATTAAAAAGTAGAGATCTATTAGTTGATTAGCCTTCAACCAAAGAGGTACCAATTGGGGTTGCCATTGATCTTTAACTCTTGATAGTTCAATCAATTAGACGGAGTACCTACTTTGATACCACTTATTTTCTAGAGATGACAACTCAAGATGGGGGATAAATTAGATTTCTTATAAATTATTTGAAGTACTTGTGCCCAAAAATAAATTTAAAAATAATTGTGTGGTGGTTAGCCATAAATAAACAAGCAACAAAAGAGTAAATATCAAAGTAAATATATAATCATAAATTTAAGAGATTTATAGTGGTTCAATACTCAACTCGGCACCAACGTCCATTCCCCAAGTCAGCCCACTTCAGAATTCTAGCTAACTATAATCTCAAAAGATTATAGTCCGATTATTTTTATGGATTTACAATTTAACTCAGTTGATTTTTTCTGGCTTACTAATCAAAATCTTACAATCGATTATTTTCACAAGCTTACAATCAAACTAGTTGGTTTTCACTGATCACCAACAAAAATCTTAGAACATCCAATTTATGGCTTAGATCTATCCTCAAAAATCTAAACTTCTTTCTCAAGAAACTTGTTACAATAGTTAAACAAAGATATATAAGAATTTAAAGCATAAAGAATAAAATCTTTAAACTCTTGAAGAGGTTGGAGTGGTTGAGCTTTTGAATTGCTTTGACTTCTTCCTTAAATTGCTAAGAGAGTTTTGATGGAGACTTGAATGCTCTTGCACGGTAGTTGTTAGCTTAATTAAGTACACACTTTCTCTTTTTTGAGTCAAGTAAATATGAAAAGATAGGAATTGAAAGCACTTGAAATATCCTTCCTCTCTCTCCTTTTTGTTCCACTTAATAGCTTGAATATTTTCTTCAATAAAATTTAATAGCTTTGAATCTTTTGTTTCCAATTTGAATTCCTCACCTTTATGACCTCAAAAATATCTACCATTAATACTCTAGTTATTGGAAGCTCGAAAATAGCTATTACAAGTAAAATATAGTCATTAAAAGTATTTTGAAAAACTAACCATTATTCTACCAGAAATCTACGAGTCAGCTTATCCAAGCTCTTAGTCAGCTAATCTAAAGTGCTGAATTGGCTAAGTAAAACTCCAAGGTAGCTCAAAAATAGATACAAAATTTTCTACTTTCTATCTTTTCTATCTATCTAAGACTAGCTTGACTTAGATATATTCTTGGTCGTTTAACTTCATGACTTGGTCAGCTAACTAATTTTCTAGATCAGCTCAGAGAATTTGTAAACTTTTGCTGCTTTCTATCTTCTTTTATCTCTAAGACTAAGTCGACCATCCCATTTATATAAGCTGTCGGTTAAGCTTTTGTCTTGGTTGGCTAACTTATTTTCATAGTCAACTAAAGAGAATAACTGAATTCTTCATTCTTCTATCTTTAATTTGAGTCTGAAGTAGAATTAGCTATCCATATATATGAGTCGGCTATGATTTTGTCTTGGTTGACTCATATGATAATTGGTCGGCTAAAGGAAATGTCTGGATTTCACATCTTTCTATCTTTTTTCTTAAACTGAGATTGGATCGGCTAATTTTCTTTCTTGATCGATTCATAGGCGTGCCATGCATACTAAAAGTAATTTACTCTATTTTTGAATAATTTTCTTTATTCAAAGATATTCTAGACTAGACATATCTTCTCAAAATTAATTTTTAAATAGATAATCTTGTTGAGAAGTATTTCTAAGCTAAATTTTTCTTTTTCAAATTTCTTTCATATTGAACTAAGTTTCTTTGCTTTCCAAACTTATAACTCTAAATTTGGAAATATGAAATTACTTAAATTTTGAGAGGACTTTTTCTTAAATGATATCAACCATTGAGCATTATAAGAAATCTTACAATCACTCTCACAAGCATTATTAGTAACTATAATTTATACTCAAATCTTTTGACATCATCAAAATCAATTCTAGGATTAATATAAGAATATCTTTAGAAATATAGAGACTATCTTATAAAGTCTTTTACAATTGGCCACTTATTTGATCTTGTTATTTGGTCAAAATATCATTATAAGTCTCAAATTTTTTCTTCATCCGATTTATAAATTGATAAGTACAATAAATAGCCTAATAAAAGCATCAAAACATGTTTTAATTGACTTTTATTCTTTGAAAAATTGATACTTTTATTTATATTTTGTAGGAAAGATGATCACTAGTACAATGAGCCCAATCTGTAGGCCTAGAGGGAGAAAATTGGAAGCAAAACGGTGTCAAAAATGCCCAAAAACTAGCCCAAAATGCCAAGCCCATTAAGTCATCTTCTACCAGTCCACCATGGACCATCTCTTGTTTATTCAGCTCACAGCAGGTCGTGGACCCTTAAGAGGTCCACGATAAAAATCACGATGCATGTGATTTCATTGTAGCTCAGCTATAGTGAAATCTGAGGTAGTTCACGGGTGCGCGCGAGCAGCAGTGGATCTTCATGTGGATGGTTTCATGCGTTAATGGGCTGGAGGGTTCGGTGGTTTGTGGGTGTTCGTGCATGCAGGTCCGTGAGCCTGGGAGTTTTTTTGGTGCAGTTTTGACGTGATTTCGGCTGTTTTGCGAGCGGGTTTGAATATGGGTTTCCAGCAGTTTTCAATGGATTGTAACATCGAGATTGACATAGATTCGAACATCGAGTACTATTGAAACTCAAGGAGACACGGTGCCTATTTAAAAGGGGGACTATGGACTAAACAAAGGAGTAGAGGAGAGCGAACATCCAACAGAGAGTAGCAGAAAGCAGAGGGAAATAGAGCAGCAGTGGCAGCAACAAATTTTATTTTTTTTATTTTTTTAGCTCTTGTTGAGAGAAAAATATAGAGGAAGCATTATAGATCTCGATGTGTCGCTAAATATCTTCAACTCGAGATGTGTGGCTAAATATCTTCAACTCGAGAAAACGATGAAGTCTGTAAATAAATTTTTATTTTTTTTTATATTTAATTTTTATATAATAAAATTATATTTTTATTTTATATATTTTTATTTTTTTGAGGTACTGATCTAACCTGCACGGCTTATACCCTCTATAAATATGTCGTGATTTTCGGATACAGTACGTACCTAGGAGAGATAGATCGTGATATGTTAGATTAAGTCCTGTATATCTTGTAATTAGATTTAGATAGTTTATACTCCAATAGGACGAGCCGTGATCTATTGATACGGTCCGTATTTTTTAGAAATAAGCTATATTAATATCCTAATCACAAGTATTAGTATTGTAAAAAAAAAAATTTTTAAAAAAAAAAGAAAATAAAATATATTTTGCATGGTGGATTTGAAATTCTTAGGTTATCTCTCTGATTTATTTTTCTTCACAAATTAATTTACACTTATAATTGAATTCTTACTATTTTATTTCTTTTCAATTCTTTCATAATCAGTTCTCTTTTATTTCTTCTTAAAAAAAAAATAATTATCCTAAATTTTCATGAAAATAAATCCGACTCACCCTATCTATATAGTTTGAGTTGATTTTTATTCTTGACCACCTACGACAGTGATCAAATTTTGACATCATTATTGGAGATTTAGGCACGATTATTTTTTCAAACAAAAAAAATTGGCTCTTAGTTAACTTCTTTAATTATTATTACTTCATTTTAGTTGCTTTATTTTCTAAATTACTTTTTATTCTTGTCAGCATAAAAAAAATTTAAAAAAATAAAAAAATTTCTTCATGCTTTAAATAATATAACATAAAAAGAAAACAAAAACACTATATAATACTTAATTAAAATATAAAAATTAATTAAATCTTAAAAGCCTCTTATTTATAGTGGACATCTTGCTCTCTTTACATAGCATTTCATAAAATATCTTAAGGGCACAAATCCTAAATAAGATAAGGTGAAGATTCCATCACTCTTTCTTGGCCCACAAACCACCACCCTGCATATTGCATTGGCCTAAATCTTAACCTAAAATCAATTAGATGTTGGTTCTTAAGGACTCTCGAGCTCAATAGGACAAGGGACCTTAACAGTTAAATCGAGTTAGGGTTAGTTAGTTTAATTGGTGTCTAGAAAAATAATTCAGGGATAAGATTCTGAAGAAAAGTGGTTCTTTAATTAGTTCCATTCGCTTATCTGATCAATTTTAATTGCTGTCTAAGAAAAGCAATGGGAGAATCCCCACCAACTTTATACTTATCTGGAGCTATCTTTTACTTGGAGGGCTCAAAGGCAATCTTAGCAGTTAGAAGCTGTCTAGATCTAGGATAACTTTTAGCTAGGATTGATTGCATAACTTGTCTGCTATTGAAACTTTAACCTAATTATCGTCTCTAGATTTAGGACTCTTTAGGACTCATCTTTAGAATTCTTTTCTCATCTATCTCTCCTTCCTCTTCTCTTTTCTTTCAAAAAAAATTATAAAAATAATTAAAAATTTTCAACTTTCTTCTTGGACAAGGGTATCTAGACGATTAATTAGAATCGAGTTGAACCTATATCTAGTCCAGTAGATCTTAAGCCTACCATGGGTGAACCCGAATATGAACCTAGGATCCTGAAAGACCTTTGCTATCTAGTTAGATCAGCCCAACCCTCATATATCTGACTACCACAAATCGATATCAATTTTGAAATTAAACCTTAGATCATAAACATGCTTTCCAAATTTATCGAAATCGAGGATGCATACATTTTTATGAGGAAATTTGAGGAAGTATGCACCACAATGTGTCTTCAACAGCTCACTGAGGATGCTGTTAAATTTAGACTAATCAACTTTGTCCTCAAAAATAGTACCAAAAAATAGTTATACAGTCTTTCTAACCCATTCATAGCATTATGGGAGGATTTTGTTAAAGTATTCCTAAACAAATTTTTTCTACACCATAAGACTGTCAAATTTAAGAATGAAATTAATCAATTTTATCAATTACCTGGTGAGTCTTTTTGAAAGTGCTTCGATCATTTTAAGAACCTTTTAAGTGAATGCCCACATCATGAAATAGAAACTAAGAGGCTGTGCTAAATCATTTATGAAGGACTAGCCCAAACTCTAGAACTATGTTAGAATCAATGTGTCAAGGTCAATTCATGAACAAAGAGCCTATAGAAGTTTGGCAATTTCTAGAGGATCTAGCAGAAAGAAACCTATAATGAGAGATTAATAGGGAACCCGATAGACTCACACCTTCAAGAGGGGGTGTGCATCAAGTTCAATCTTTCCTAGCTGAAGAGGCTAAATTTGCATCTTTGATCCATAAGATAGAGATCCTAGAACTCAAGGGACATACCCAAGTGAACCAAGTTTCAACATTTACTTGCAATGGGTGTAATGCTACAGACCATACAATGAAAGGATATCCTTTCTTGGTGGGCCTAACTGAAAATGAAGTAGCATAAGTGAACGCAACCTATCAGAGACCTACAAATGACCCCTATGCACCAACATACAACCCAGGATGGAAAAATTACCCCAATTTTTCTTCATCACAAGGGTCAAACTCAAGTAGATCTATCTTCATTCAGCCCAACCCCAGGTCCACTCAATCATCAAATAATCTATCAGGTTTTGACAATGATTAAAGGCTTAACTCACTAGAAAAGAGTTTAGGAGTCCTGACGAAATCAACTGCTAACACCAATACTACACTAAATAACTTCAAGCAGACCACTGGCCAGCTTTTAACTTCCAACACCTAGGCTATTGCACATTTAGATATGCAATTAGGTCAATTAGCCACGACTGTAAGTGAAAGAAGAAAGGTAAACTACCGAATCAACCCGAGGCTAGTCCTAGAACTCAGAACAAGCAAAGATCACAACAAGCAGTCCAGATCAATCAATTAAATGCATTTCACCCTTTAAGATCTAAAAAATAAGTAGATAAATATGTAGGTACACTTAGGTCAAGATGACCCATTGTTTGAACCACCTCATGAGCAATTGACCAATAGAACTCAGAACAATCAAGGACCGCAACAAGGAGCCCAGATCAATCAATTAAATGTATTTCATACTTTAAAATCTAAAAAATAAGTAGATAACTATGTAGGTACACTTAGGTCAAGATGACCCATTATTTGAACCACCTCATGAGCAATTGACTAATCAAACCAAGTCTGAGGAGCCCGAATCAACAGAGGTTGATGAAATATCATCCATTAATCTTGTAGCTCTTTTTTCAAATAGACTTAAGTCCAACAGACACTCAGTCCATATGGATCAAATTTTAGAGATGTTTAAACAAGTGAAAGTCAATATCCCTCTACTAGATATAATCCAATAAGTTTCCACATATGCCAAGTTTCTCAAAGATCTATGCACAAAGAAGAAGACCACTAACATTTTCAAGAAAACTTTTTTGATGGCCAACATGAGCTCATACCTTTTGAGCCATTTGCCGATCAAGTGCAAAGATCCAAGGTCTCATACAATTTTTTATTTCATTGGAGAAACCATCATTGATAGGATCTTGTTAGACTTAGGGGCTAGTGTGAACATCTTATTTTATTTAATCTATGATAAACTAGGGATAGGAGAATTAAAGCCTACAAAAATCATGTTGTAATTGGCAGACAGATCAGTGAGGGTACCTAAGGGAGTTATGGAGGATGTGCTAATCAAGGTCGGCAATTTCATTTATCTTATGAATTTTATGATCCTAGAAACTGAACTAGTATCTAACCCAAAAGATCATATTTCAGTCATCTTAGGAAGACCATTCTTAGCAACCACCAATGCTCTAATCAATTACCGTAATGGACTCATGAAGCTCTCATTTGGAGATATGTCTATTGATTTTAATATTTTCAATTTTGAAAACAAAAAAGACCAATTCGTTGATGTAAACCTGATCCAGGATGAGATCTATGAGCTCATTGACCTGAGGGAAGAAGATTTTAACTGTAATCTCTAGTTAGACTAAGAATCTGAAATAGCTTATGAAATTTCTTCATCTAGTGACCAGAGAGTTCATCCATAATGGCAACCACCTGTTGAACCACTTGTAAAGATGGATCAATCGATACACAAACCATCGATTGAAGAAGCACTGAAACTAGAACTCAAAGACTCCCTGAGCACCTCAAATATGCATATCTAGGTCCATCAAAAATTTTGTCTATAATCATTGCATCAAACCCGGATCAAACCCAAGAGGAGGAACTTTTAGCTATCCTCAAAGAGAATAAGAAAGCCATAGGCTGGACCATGGCTAACATCAAAGGGATTAGCCATTTCATTGTCCAACATCGAATTTATTTAGGAGAGGGAGCCAAGCCAATTAGAGACCCCCAAAGGAGACTTAACCTAGCTATGAAAGAGGTAGTAAAGAAAGAGATTCTTAAGTTACTAGATAATAAAATTATCTATTCCATTTCAGATAGTTCATGGGTTAGCCCAATTCAAGTAGCACCCAGAAAGTCAGGGATAACGATGGTCCAAAATAACGCAAATGAGTTAGTACCGATTGGAGTTTAAACTGGATGGAGAGTCTGTATTGATTATAGAAAATTGAATGTAGCTACAAGAAAAGATTATTTTTTCCTACCATTCATTGACCAAATGTTGGAGAGGTTAGCCGGACATGAGTTCTATTATTTTCTTGATGGATATTTTGGCTATAACCATATTTCTATAGCACCAAAGGACCAAGAGAAGACCATATTCACCTATCCATTTGGAACTGTTGCCTATAGATGCATGCCTTTTGACTTATGTAATGCTCCATCTACTTTCCAAAGGCGCATGGTCAGTATTTTTTCTGACATGATTAAGAAATTTTTAAAAATATTTATGGATAATTTTTCTATCTTTGGCTCTACCTTCTTTGAGTGCCTACATCACTTTAGATTAGTCTTAGAGAGATATAAGGAGAAACACTTAGTACTTAATTGAAAAAAATGCCAATTCATGATCAAAGAAGATATAGTACTTGACCATATTATCTCAAAGAAGGGTATTGAAGTAGATAAAGCCAAAGTAGACTTGATTGCAAATCTTCCACCATCCAAATCAGTTAAGAAAATTTATTCATTTTTAGGACATGCTAACTTCTATAGAAGGTTTATCAAAAATTTTAGCAAGATAGCTCAACCACTGATCAATCTTCTTGTCAAAGACGTCAAATTTGACTTTATTTCTGAGTGCCTTGAGTCTTTTGAACATCTTAAAAAAGTACTAACGTCCGCATCCATCATTTACCTATCTGATTGAACTCAACCCTTCGAACTCATGTGTGATGCATCTGACCATGCCATCGGAGCCATACTAGGATAAAGAATTGATAAGCTACCGTGAGTCATTTACTATACCAGCAGGATCCTTAATCATGCATAACTTAACTACTCAACTATTGAAAAAGAGTTCTTGGCTATCATCTTTGCCCTCAAAAAATTTAGATCTTATTTGGTTGGGTCACATGTCATTGTATACACTGATTACTCAGCCATAAGATATCTCTTGACAAAGAAAGATACCAAAGCACACTTGATCCGATAGATTTTACTTCTTCAGAAATTTAACCTAGAAATCAAGAATAAGAAGAAAACCAAAAATATAGTGGCTGATTACTTGTTTCGATTGACCGATACACCCTCTAACGAACCATCAATAGAAGAGTACTTTTCAGACAAATAACTCATGTCTGTGATCAAAGAATCATGGTATGCTGATATTGTCAATTATTTAGTTGCTAGTAAGATTTCCTCTTACTGGACCACTCAGGATAAACACAAATTCTTTACCCAAGTAAAATATTTTATTTTGGATAATCTATATCTATTTAAATAATATCTTGACCAAATCATTAGAAAATGTATCTCGGACCATGAGATCAAAAGTATCTTGTCCTTTTGTCATGATCAAGACTATGGTGGCCACTTTGGATCCAAACAAACTACCGTAAAAATTCTCCAATGTGGATTCTATTAGCCCAATCTGTTTAAGGATGCACGTAAGTACTGTAAAAGCTGCACTAGGTGTCAATAAGTAGGATGGATCACAAAAAGAGATATTATGCCATTAAATTCGATCCTAGTCGTTGAGATTTTTGATGTGTGGGGTATCGATTTCATGAGACCACTTTCAAACTCTTTTGAGAATGAATATATCTTAGTGGCTGTCGATAATATGTCCAAATAGATAGAGGCTATGCCGTATAGATCAAATGACAGCAAAATTATTGTCAAATTTCTAAAAGAAAACATCCTCTCTCATTTTGAAATCCCTAGAGCCATTATAAGTGATCAGAAAATATATTTTTAAAATCGATCATTCGCATCTCTGATAAAAAAATATAATATCACCCACAAATTGATCATACCCTATCACCCTCAGATTAGTGGATAAGTCGAAGTTTCAAATCATCAAATCAAACAAATTCTAGAGAAAACTGTGAGCACCAATAGAAAAGATTGATCATTGAAGCTTGTGGATGCTTTTTGGGTAGATTGCACAGTTTTCAAAACCAACTTAGGAATGTCTCCTTATAGGCTTGTATTTGATAAAGCATGTCACTTGCCAATAGAGCTTGAACATAGGGCTATGTGGGCTATAAATATGGATCTAGATGAGGTTGGACAACATAAGAAATTACAGATCAATGAACTAAAGAAAATCAGAAATGTGGCATACGAAAATATTAAGATATACAAAGAACGAACTAAGGTATTTCATGACCGAGCAATTCTTAGAAAATCATTTTCATCTGACCAAAAATTTTTTTTGTATAACTTTAGGCTATATTTATTTATTGAAAAATTTAGGTCTAGATGGATAAGGCCCTATATAGTAAAAAAAATTTCTCTCATGGGGTTGTAGAGATCAAGAACCCAAGTAATAGTGCTACTTTTAAAGTAAATAGACAATGATTGAAACAATTCTTGGAGTTGCTTACTGAAGTTGAGAAGGAGGCCATGGTTCTCTATGAGCTTATTTATACCGACTGATTCTGTATCATAGATTTAGTCCGATTGAAGATTTGAAATTTAGCACTTTTTGATAGGCAATCCAAACCTTTTATATTCTCTAATTCTTTGCTTTAGTGATTTTTATTTTTTTCAAAAATAATAGACCGTTCTGTATGGAAGCACCTGTCAATGAACGAGTATACTTTGTCTAGATGGTATCTGTTCTTGTTTTATTTATCTATCTCTATTTTATTTTTCTTACTCCATTGAGGATAATAAAAATTAAGTTGGGAGGTAAGGGTAAAAAAAATTAAGTCCTCGAATAAGTTAGTATTTGCATTTAGGTATCTGATTAGGTTACAGTTTGAGTGAAATCAAATATTTTTTTTAAAAAAAATTGATGCATAGATTAGAGAGTTTGTGAGATACCGAGAGATTAAGTATTAAAAAAATTCAATGAATAAGTTTAGTTTAGAATAAAAATAATTTTTTTCTTTTTTTGAGTATTTTTAATTTTTTCTACCAACGTTAAAGAAGAGTTTACTTTCTATGAACTCACGTAGGATAACTATATGTTTCTTCATTAATTTTTTTTTTCAAGAACTTTACACTGAGTAATCGGACCTCTTTGCCTAAGCAAGCATTGAGTTTCACATCAAAAGGTATGAAAGACAAAGAAGCTTTATTGTAAAGCTAGTCTTAACTCGTAGTCTGTTTGATTCGAGCAAGTAAGCTCGAGGAGTATTTTATATCTAGTGCCCTAAAGTTAACTGATTTGAGAGTCATTGACTGAAAACTTGCTATATGGGTCAGACAGAAAGTTTAAGGGATTAAGATACTCAATAACAGTACAATGTTAAAGAAATATATAGAAAAAAGAGAGAGAAAGAAATAATAATAATAATAAATGAAGGATGAAAATAATACTACACTTGTTCATATGAAAGTAAATGATTTAGAGATAAAGGTAAGGATAATTTAGAAAAAATTTAGAAAAAAATTAATATTCTTGGCTTAACTTTACATTAATTAGTACTAATATCCTAATGACATACTTCACTGATGCTCTACTGAATATCAATAATTTTTTTTAAAAATTGTCTAGTGAAACTTGAAATTCTAAGCGAAATGGTACTTAATATTAAATCCTTTCTTTACTCGAGGACGAGCAAAGTTCAAGTTGGAAAGTATGATAAGTACAATAAATATCTTAATAAAAGCATCAAAATATATATTAATTGATTTTTATTTTTTAAAAAATTAATATTTTTGTTTGTATTTTGTAGGAAAGATGATCACCAGTACAACGAACCCAATCTATAGGCCTAGAGGAAGAAAATTGGAAGCAAAATGGTGTCCAAAAGGCCCAAAAACCAGCCCAAAATGCCAAGCCCATTAAGCATCTTCTGTCGGTCCACCATGGACCATCTCCTATTTATTCGGCTCACAGCAGGCCGTGGACCCTTAAGAGATCCACGATAAAAATCACAGTGTTGGGTGGATGTCTGGCTAGGACACCACCTCCCAAGACCCTTTCAGTACCACGCGATGCAGCAGGAAGAAAGAAGAAACAAAACAAAAGAAAAACAATCAAAATACGTGGATCAGCCACAAAAGGGCTCGCCTCCACGGGGCATGCAAACTTCACTATGAAAAGAAAATTTTATAAGAGAAGACCTCACCCTCAACCCTTGTACATCCAATTATCTCTCACATGAAGTTTCCCTCACAAAAGCTCTCTCTCTCTTGGAGATCCCTCTGAACCCCTGAAGAGCCTGGCAACCGCTGTCCAGGAGCCTCCTGCTCCTTCTCTCACAGCGCCTCACGCCTCTCTCTCTCTCCTCTGGTTCGTACGGCGGCGAGAAACCGAACCTCACTCTCTCCTGTTCGTCTCAGGCCTTTTAAAGGCTTAAACAAGACTTAAAACATGTTAGAGAAGGATTAGGACTCCTTAATCAACCCAAATCACGTCCCAGACCGTCCGATCAAGATCGGGAGCTCTCTGGGCCCTTAGATCGCGCTCCGGTCCACGGAATAGTGCCGTGGACCGCGAGAAACGTGTGGGAAATGCCCACGCGGTCCACAGGCCGCGCCGTGGACCACCCAGTCCACAGTGGACCGGGGCAAGGGGCCAGCAGCCCGGGTCGCGCGTCCCGCGTGGGCCTGGGCCTGGGTCGCGCGTCCCGCGCGGGCCTGGGTCGCGCGTCCCGCGCGGGCCTGGGTCCCGCGTCCCACGCGGGCCTTGGACGCGCGTCCCGCGCGCCGCCGCCTGCGGCCGCGCCGCTGCCGCCCGCCGACGGTCCTCCGCCGCCTCGGTTTTCGTGCCATCTTCGAAAGCTCGTATCTCCTCCATCCAAGCTCCAATTCAGGTGATCTTGGTCTCGTTGGACTCCGTTTTTCGCCGCGAACCTCGCTGTGGGCTCAATATGGGCTGAATCTCGAGACGTCAAATCCTAACACACAGCGCATGTGATTTCACTGTAGCTTAGCTCAGTGAAATCTGAGGCGGTTCGCAGGTGCGGGGTTCGCGGGTGCACGTGAGCGGCAGCGGATCTTCACGCGGGCGGTTTCACGTGTTAATGGGCTGGAGGGTTCGGTGGTTTGCGGGTGTTCATGCATGCGGGTCCGTGAGTTAGGAGTTTTTTTTGGCACAGTTTTGATGCGATTTCGACTATTCTACGAGTGGGTTTGGAAGCGAGTTTCCAGTAATTTTAAACGGATTGTAACATCGAGATTGACATAGATTCGAACACCGAGTACTACTAAAACTCGGAGAGACATGGTGCCTATTTAAAGGGGGACTGTGGACTAAACAAAAGAGTGGAGGAGAGTGAACATCCAACAAAAAGTAGGAGTGAGTAGAAGGAAATAAAGCAGTAGAGACCATTACAAATTTTATTTTTTTTATTTTCTTAGCTCTTGTTGAGGGAAAAATATGGAGGAAGCATCACAGATCTCGATGCATGGATAAATCCCTTCAACTTGAAAAGATGATAAAGTCTGTAAATAAATTTTTATTTTTTTATTTAATTTTTATACAATAAAATTATACTTTTATTTCATATCTTTTTATTATTTTGAAATATTAATCTAATTAACCTACAAGGCCCATACCCTCTACAGATGTGTCGTGAACTCTAGATACGGTATATGTTTAGGAGAGATAGATCGTGGTATGTTAGATTAAACCCTATATCTTATAATTAAATTTAGATAATTTATATTTCAATAGGATGAACCGTTATCTATTGATATGGTCTATACCCTTTAGAGATAAGCTATACTAATATCCTAGTCACAAATATTAATATTGTAACATAAAAAAAGATGAAAAGAAGAAAATAAAATCTATTTTCATGATGGATTCGTAATTCCTGGATTATCTCTCTGACTTATTTTTTTTCACAAATTAATTTACACTTACAATTTAATTCTTGCTATTTTATTTTATTTTTTAAATTCTTTCATAATCAATTCTCTTTTATTTCTTCTTCAAAAAGAAAAATAATTGCCCTAAATCCCCATGAAAACAAACCCAACTCACCCTATCTATATAGTTTGAGTTAGTTTTTGTTTTTGACCGACAACGATCATAAATTGTAGTGCTAATTGTACTGTGCCAATGTGAATTATACCATAACAATGATAACTATGTGGTGCCAGCAAGTTCGAAGTACAAAAAATTTTTAAACAAAATTTTAATTAGAGGATAATTTTAAAGTTTCATTCGTGAGCGAAAGAGAAATTCAGAGGGTTGGATTTGGTTGGTTTTAATGCTCAAACAGGCTTGTTATGAGTGGTGCATGCTTTTAGCATGCCGATTATAACAAACAATATAACATAATCCAAAGGATAAGAAAGAATTATCCAAGCTTTTCTATGGTAAAGGATCAAAGTTCACATGATATGTTCCAAAGCTAAACATGATTATCAAAATCACACCCTCAAATGTATTTGAAATATTCCAGTTATATGAAGTCCTAGACATGTACATAAGGTTCATAACATAACTTATAGTATGGCTAAATAAGCAATTAGAGTTTTAAGACAAAACAACACCTTAAAGAACTTAAGAACTATGATTGCAAGGCCTTGTCAAAACCACCTGTCTCAATTTTGACAAATCTTTGCCAAACATCCACTACTAAAGGGTACTCCTTGTATTACCCAAGCCTTTCATGGTCCTAACTAACAAGTTTAGTCCATCGTCCCTTCAGCTTCTTATCTATGACACAAATCTAAGCATCTCAATCTACTAGCATTGCCTTATTCTTTGTTTTAAATCCCTGCACTATCCTTATTACTTCTCCACTTCATTCCTCAATTGGCTGTTTGTAGATCATAGAGAAAATTAGGTGAATCCTATTATATATTTTTCATTAGTAGACTATGATAGTCAAATCTTCAAACTTTTCTTAGCAAACTTAATCATAATCAGGAGCATCACTTGAAGAAAATAAATATCTTCAGCTTCTACTTGTTCTTGCTTGCTAGACTCCCTTATAAAAGATCACCATGTGAAAGCATATTCCACTAGTTTGATGGTGTCAAGATCTAGCTTTTTGATCATTAGAAAACCCAACAAACAATCTAGAAATACCAAGAAACATATAGTCATGGCTGTGAACACCATCGAATGGAAGAAGACAATGGAGGCTAAGGCTATACAATTCATGTCAAAGTAAAATTATCATTCTATTTTTACATTATGGTATTGCAAGGTCAGCCATTGTTGTACAAATGAAATTTTTTTGCTGCATGTTATTGCTATTGCCTAGGTATTGATAGAATTTAGTGTCCCTTTCCTACTTAGGGGTCATTGAGAGTGCTTCTCCTGAGCTATTGAAATGTTGTATTTTCATCTGGTTCATAAATTGCAGTGATAATTGTGCCATGCTAATGTAAGCTATACTATGTCAATGAGAACTATGCCATGCTAGCAAGTTTGAAGTACAGAAAATTTTTAAACAAAATTTAAATTAGAGGAAAATTTTAAAGTTTCATTCATGAAAGAAGGAAAAATTCAGAGTGTAGGATTTGGTTGGTTTTAATGCTGAAAGAGACTTGTTATGAGTGGTGTGTGCTTTCAGCATGCTAACTATAGCAAAACTATATAACATTCCTAAAGGATAAGAAAGAATAATCTAAGCTTTTCTATGGTAAGGGACTCAAAGTTGACATGATATGTTCAAAAGATAAATATGATTATCAAAATCACACCCTTAGATGTATCTGAAATATTCTAGTTATATGAAGTCCTAGACATTAACATATGGATCATAACATAACTTATAGTATGGTTAAACAAGCAATTAGAGTTTCAAGACAAAACAACACCTTAAAGAACTTAAAACCTATGGTCACAGAGCCTTGTCATAGCCACCTATCTCAACTTTGACAAATCTTTGCCAAACATCTGCTACTAAAAGGTAACCCTTGCATTACACAAGCTTTTTATGGACCTAACTAACAACTTCAGTCCATAATCCCTTCAGCTTTCCTCTCATCTATGACACAAATCTAAGCACCTCATTCTATTGGCACTGGCTTATTCTTTGTTTTAAATCCCTACACTATCTTTATCACTTCTCCATTTCATTCCTCCATTGGCTATTTATAGATTATAGAGAAAATTAGGTGAATCATATTCAGTAAAGCTGAGATGATCAAATGTAATTATGCCATGCCAACAAACCGTGCCAATGCAAAATGTGCCATGACATTGTACTCTTAATCCCACTCATATGAGATGGTGCTATTTAATTAGGTTCAGCAAGTCATAATATATATGTTAACTTTTGTTTTGTTGAGCCTAGAATCAATTGGAATATGAGCTAATTATGAACTACGAATCTCTTGATAGCTATCTTGATTGGAAAACCATTTAGGTATGACTAAGTCTTTGTTTGCATATAGTATTGTCATTCATAATACTTAATGCACAGACTTAATTCCCCTAAAGTTTAGATATATTGCTCAGACTTTTTTATTCACTTGGATTGGTTCTTTTTTTTTTTTTTTTTTTTTTTTTGAATATATAGCTGACTTTGTTTAATTGATCACATTTTGCCATATCGTGCCAAGTACTAGTTCTTGGCACATACCAGCACATAGGGATGTTATGATCTGAAAATTACCTTATAAGATAACATACTATATAATTCATAAATACAATCTAAATATGAGTATTAAAATATTAATTATACATCTTAGGTACTAGCAAGTTTAGAATTCAGTGAACAAAAAATTAGTAAATTTTCAAATTCCTAAAAAATATCATTTTTTGCACTTGGATGCCTAGACCAAGATACAGGAACTATAAACGAACTATGCATTTATACCTATAGGTGCCTGAGATGGTAGAGGATTGGACGAGTGCAATAAGGCCAATGAGGCTTGATGCTGATTGAAGTTAGTAAACTATGTGATAAAGTTATAAAATAAATTAGCTCAGTAAATATAATATTTCTTAAAAATAATATTCAATATAAATTAGATATCTGTTTGAGCGTTTGAGACGAAAGGAGTAGAGGTTGATTGGGGTAGCTAACTCGATGAGGCTTAATGCTAATTCAAGTTAGTAGGTGATTTATGTCACAAATTGACATAAAAAGTATCAATTAATATCTAAATTATCTAACTTTATTAAGAAATTGATACTTGTTATTATATTTTGCAGAAGAAGAGATCATCAATAGAAAGAACAAGGAAAGAGGATTCCAACGGCGCAAATTTTATGCAAAACGGAGTTAAATTGACCCAAGAATTGAAGAATGAAGAAAGAAGACTCAATTGGGTCAAACCCGAGTCAAATCAGATCAAAATTGGTCAAAAATCAACTGATTTGGTGATCTGGTTAGCCGCCTGGTCCACAGCAACAGGCGCATGGACCATGGACCCATCGGCGCACCATAAACCCCCTAAAACCTCTTAGTCCCACATCGGAAGTTTTGAAAACCTTATAACCCCCAAATGCCTATAAAAAGCCCCCAAAGGCCCTTGTTTTATGTATTCTTCCTTCCGATCAAGCTTGTAACCCTAGATAGTGGGGTTTTTAGCTCTCTTTTCAAGCCTCGAGCTTTGAGGTTTTTGTAATAATTTTTTTTTTATATATAAAATCTTCTTTTTATGCAATTTCATCTCTTTACATTATGCAATTTATTTTTCTTGCAATTAGGATAGTTTAGTTTATGCAATTTAATTTTATGCAATTAGGTTAGTTTAAATTATGCAGTTTAAATTTATGCAATTAGGATAGTTTAATTTATGAAATTAGGGTAGTTTATTTTTCTGTATTTAAATTTTGTAAGTAGATTTAGATCATGTCTAGCTAAGCATCCCTTCTAGGGTTTGCGATGAAGCTAGATCATGAGTAGGGATTTTACATAGGGTTCTTTCTTTTTCTTAGGGTTTCTTTTTCTTCCTCTTTTGCCAAGAATTTTTGATGAACTACAGTTGGGTCAGAGTCCCTTCATAGTTCATGCTTGATTCAGTGCATAGGAGGAGAAAACCCTAAGGGATCCTAGTTACTACTCCCCTGTAAAGAATCTTGATAGGTTATCGTTGGGCCTTAGTCCCTTCATAATCTATGCTTGGGAAAGACAAGAGGAGTAGTCGTTAGGATCAATAAGAAAAATTTTAGGTAGAATTCCCTAATCTAGATCTAGTGGATTCAAAAACCCTAGATCCTTAGTCTTATTGTCTTTAGCAAACAACTTTCGACTTTCGATTTTTGTTAAAGCTCACTTGAGCATAGATTTAAAAATTATTTTTAAAACCAAGTCTCTGTGGGATCGACCCGTACTCGCTGGTCGTGCTACTCTGCACACCGTGCGCTTGCGGTTTTATTTACAAATTTTAAGATTTGCACATCAAGTTTTTGGCGCCGTTGCCGGGGATTTGGCATTTTAAATTATTTTCAAATATTTGTTCTTCGTGTGTTATAACTCTCTTTCTTTTTTCTTTAGGTTTCTATATTTAGTTGGTGATTGCTGGAAAACTCAGGTATGCTTCTAATTTCTCTTTTATTATTTTTAGTTAATTACTTTTGCTTTTAGACCTAATCATTTGAATTTACTTAATCACAAAAAAAAAAATATAAAACAAAACAAAAGACATTTCATAATCGTGAAGTAAAATATCAAAATTAAAAAAAAAAAAATTTAATTAAAATCTTTTACATTCTTGGTCATCTTGTTTATTTGTATTTGCATTTTCATAATTAATCTAAGGGCATCAACCCATTAACAAGATAAGGTGGGGATTTCATTACCCTTCCTTAGCCCAAAAACCATCTCCATCATATTGCATTACCTAGACTTTTAATCTTAAAATCAATTAGACGTCAACCTTAAGGAATTCGAGCTCAATAGGACAAGGAACCCTAAGAGTTCTACCAAGTTTGAGTTGTTTGATTAGTTGGTGTCTAGGCAAGTCCCTGAGGGTGGTTTGTTAAATTGGTTCAGTTGCTGGCCTGGCCAACTCGTTTGGTGTCTAGAAAGGCAACGATGAGTGAACCTCCCACCTCTTATACTTACCTGGCTAACTAGTTGATCAATCTCCACTTGGAAGGTTTGAAGGGTCATCTTGGAACAGTTAGGAGCTGTCTAGATTTAGGTTAACCCTAGGATAGATTGAGTTTAATTTATTGATTCACTTGTTTGAAAAAAAAAAAAAATTAAAAAATTTGGTTACTTTTCTTTAGATTTAGGACTCCTTAGGATCTTCTCTTTAGAACTTTTTCTCTTTTCTTTCTTTTCCTTATACATAAAAATTTTATTAAAAAAAAAAAATTGTATAAACATCGAGAACCGTACACTTCGTGTGTGGAGAAGAGTGTCGGGTCGTCTAGTTAGAATTGAGTCAATTCCTGTTGTTCCAATGGCTGAACCAATCCAACCCATGACCCTTAAGGATTTGTGTTATCCAGTTGGCTCCATCCAACCATCTTGTATCAGGTTGCCACAACCCACAGCTAACAATTTTGAAATCAAACCTCAAATCATAAATATGCTTTCAAAATTCACAGGATTAGAGGATGCTTATATATTTATTAGAGAATTTGAGGAGGTATGTGCAACCATGAAACTGCAATTAACAGAGGATGAGGTCAAACTTAGATTAATCAACTTTGCCCTTAAGGACAATGCTAAG
Source organism: Elaeis guineensis (assembly GCF_000442705.2). Classification (NCBI taxonomy): domain Eukaryota; kingdom Viridiplantae; phylum Streptophyta; class Magnoliopsida; order Arecales; family Arecaceae; genus Elaeis; species Elaeis guineensis. The sequence continues at coordinate 88,816,555 of NC_025993.2, forward strand.
AAGTGGCTTTATAGTCTGCCAAACTATTCTGTCACTACCTGGGAGGGCTTTGTGAGAACATTTTTAAAAAAGTATTTCCCCCATCATAAAACAGCTAGGATTAGGAATGAAATAAATCAATTTTACCAACTAGCTGGTGAATCATTTTGGAAGTACTTTGATCGTTTCAAGAATCTTTTGACCCAATGCCCACACCATGGAATAGAAACTTGGAGACTATGCCAGATCATCTATGAGGGGTTAGATTCAAACTCAAGAACCATGCTAGAGTCCATGTGCCAAGGTCAATTTATGGACAAAGAAATTACTGAAGCTTGGCAATTCTTAGAAGACCTAGCCGAGAAAAATTTACAGTGGGAAACAACTAGGGAACCTGATAAAGCTACACCTTCAAGAGGAGGAATGCATCAAATTCAACCAACCTTAGCATCAGAGGCCAAGATTGCAACCTTAACACGTAGATTGGAAGCCTTAGAATTACAGAGACCAGCCAATGTAAATCAAATATCTGCACCCATGTGTAAAGGGTGCAATGCACCAAACCATGTCTTAGAAGAATGTTCCTACTCGAATGAGTGTGCACAGGTGAATGCCACCTATCAAGGACCATTGAACAATCCTTATGCACCCACATATAACCCAGGTTGGAGGAATCACCCGAATTTCTCATGGTCCCAGAATCCTAATGTAGGTAATCAAAATTTCAATCAGCAAAATCTAAGGTCCAACCCAGTGATGAACAACCCGCCAGGCTTCCATGATAATGACAAAAAAATTACCTCTTTAGAGAAAAGCCTAGAAGCCATGATGAAAACACATACCAGCTTTATGCAAACTACGGGTCAACTCATAAATAATAACACCCAAGCTATAGCCCGTCTGGAAATGCAAGTAAGTCAGCTGGCTTCGACCATTAGTGAACGAGAACATGGTAGGTTACCTAGCCAACATGAGCCAAATCCTAGGAACCAAAATTGTCCACGACCCCAACAAGGAAACCAAGTTAATGGTATAAATGCCATTCATACCTTAAGATCAGGAAAACAAATAGACAATAAGGTAGTTGCACTTGATGATATAGATGACTCATCTGCCGAGTCACCTTCTAAAACTACTACCTTTCAACCTCAAGCACCAGAAACTGAAAATTCACCTAGTCCAGTACTTAAAAGTCCTAGAGCTCCTTTTCCCAACAGACTGAAATCCAATAAATCTGAACATTTAGACAAAATTTTAGAGGTATTTAAACAAGTCCAAGTTAATATTCCTCTTTTAGATATAATCCATCAGGTTCCAACTTATGCCAAATTTTTAAAAGATCTCTGCACTAGGAAAAGGACCACTAATGTACCAAAGAAAGCATTTTTGGCTGCAAGTGTCAGTTCATACCTATCTAGCCATGTGCCAATTAAATATAAGGACCCTGGAGCTCCAACAATTTCTTGTGTTATTGGAGAAACCAATATAAAAAAGGCCTTGCTAGATCTAGGAGCTAGTGTGAATATCCTTCCATATTCGGTGTATGAACAACTAGGATTAGAAAAACTTCAACCTACTGGGATCACATTACAGTTAGCCGATAGATCTCTCAGGATCCCTAAGGGAATGGTCGAGGATGTTCTGATAAAGGTTGAAAATTTTATTTTTCTTGTAGATTTTATTGTTTTAGAGACTGAGCCAGTTGCGAATCCTAAAGGACATATACCTGTCATTTTAGGAAGACCATTCTTAGCTACGGCCAATGCTGAAATCAATTGTCGAAATGGTCTAATGAAGTTATCCTTTGGGAATATGACCATTGAGCTTAATGTTTTTAACTTAGAACAGGAATCCTCTTCTCATGCTGATGTCAATGTAGTCCAAGATGGTATTTATGAATCCATTGACATTAGTGATGATGAAGTCGACCTAGAGTCTAACCCCTGATTAATCCATGAGTCTGAGGATGTCAATGAAATACTTAAAGAAAATCAGATTAATCAGGAATCGACACTTCCTACTGAACCAATCATTGAGATGGTGAACTCATCACCTAAACCATCGATAGAGGAAGCACCCATTTTAGAACTGAAGCCCCTCCCAGAACATCTCAAATATGCATATCTAGGACCCAAAGAAACTTTGCCTGTAATTATTGCATCAGACCTAGATCCCAAGCAAGAGGAGGAGTTATTGTCAGTTCTAAAAGCAAATCAAGAGGCAATAGGTTGGACCATAGCAGATATCAAAGGAATAAGCCCTTCTATAGTTCAACATAGAATATACTTAGAGGAAGAGGCTAAACCAACAAGAGAAGCCCAAAGAAGGCTTAATCCAGTTATGAAGGATGTAGTTAAAAAGGAGATTCTGAAACTCCTAGATAGTGGAATAATTTATCCTATTTCTGATAGCTCTTGGGTAAGCCCAGTTCAAGTAGTACCCAAGAAATCTGGGGTAACAGTGGTCCAAAATGATGCAAACGAACTTATCCCAACTAAGACCCAAACGGGATGGAGGGTCTGTATAGACTATAGAAAGTTGAATGCTGCGACAAGGAAAGATCACTTTCCTTTGCCATTTATTGATCAAATGTTGGAAAGACTAGCCGGACAAGAGTTTTACTGTTTTCTTGATGGATACTCCGGTTACAACCAGATCCCCATAGCCGCTGAAGATCAAGAAAAGACTACATTCACCTGTCCATTTGGTACTTTTGCCTATAGACGAATGCCCTTTGGACTATGTAATGCACCGGCAACCTTTCAGAGATGCATGATCAGCATATTTTCAGATATGATAGAACGATTTCTAGAAATTTTTATGGATGACTTTTCTGTTTTTGGTCTAACCTTCTCCGAATGTCTGAATCACCTGCAATTAGTTCTAGAACGATGTAAGGAGAAGCACCTAGTTCTCAACTGGGAAAAATGTCAGTTTATGGTCAAACAGGGAATAGTTCTTGGCCATGTCATTTCTAAAAAGGGGATTGAAGTGGACAAGGCCAAAATAGATCTAATTGCAAGTCTTCCACCACCTAAATCTGTGAAAGAAATACGTTCATTTTTAGGTCATGCTGGATTCTATAGAAGGTTTATTGCCAACTTTAGCAAAGTAGCACGTCCACTGACTAATCTTTTGGCAAAGGATACTAAATTTGAATTTACTCATGAGTGCTTGGAATCCTTTGAATTTCTAAAAAATGCACTTGTATCAGCTCCAATCATTCATCCTCCTGTCTGGTCTGAACCATTTGAATTAATGTGTGATGCGTCCGATCATATTGTGGGCGCAATCTTAGGTCAACGAATAAATAAGCTGCCTAGAATGATATATTATGCAAGTAAAACCTTAAATGATGCGCAGCTTAACTACACCACAACTGAGAAGGAGTTCCTTGCCGTTGTCTTTGCTTTAGAGAAATTTAGATCTTATTTGGTTGGGACCCACACCATTGTTTACACCGATCACTCAGCCATTAGACATCTCCTAGCAAAGAAGGATGCCAAGGCACGTTTAATCAGATGGATTTTGCTCCTTCAAGAATTTGACCTAGAAATTAGGGACAAGAAAGGCACTGAGAACGTTGTAGCAGATCATTTGTCCCGAATTCCAGTTGCACCATCTAGTGAACCACCCATCAATGAATCTTTCCCAGATGAGCAACTCATGTCTTTGTCTACTGAACCTTGGTTTGCTGATATTGTAAATTATTTAGCCATAGGCAAGATACCTTCTCATTGGACTAAGCAGGATAAATATAAATTCTTTGCCCAAGTGAAGTATTTCATTTGGGATGATCCTTATCTTTTTAAACAATGTCCTGATCAAATTATTAGAAGGTGTATCCCAGATAACGAAGTCATGAATATTTTATCTTTTTGTCATGATCAAGCATGTGGGGGTCACTTCGCGTCTAAGAAAACTGCTGCTAAGGTTCTCCAATGTGGTTTTTATTGGCCCAATTTGTTTAAGGATGCTCACGAATATTGTAAAAATTGTGCTCAATGTCAGAAAATGGGCCGAATCACCAAGCGACACATGATGCCACTCAACCCAATCTTGGTAGTTGAAGTTTTTGATGTTTGGGGGATCGATTTCATGGGACCATTTCCAAATTCCTTTGGAAATGAATATATTCTAGTAGCAGTTGATTATGTTTCAAAATGGGTAGAAGCAATTGCATGTAGAACACCCGATAGCAAAATGGTCATTAAGTTTCTTAAAGAAAATATTCTCTCCCGTTTCGGTATTCCTAGGGCAATCATTAGTGATCGGAGAACCCATTTTTGTAACCGACCTTTTGCAACATTGATGAAAAAGTATAATGTCACCCACAAATTGGCCACACCATATCATCCTCAAACTAGTGGGCAAGTTGAAGTGTCAAACCGACAAATCAAACAGATCCTGGAAAAAACTGTTAATGCCAATAGAAAGGATTGGTCTTTAAAATTAATTGATGCACTTTGGGCATACCGAACCGCTTTCAAGACCAATCTAGGAATGTCTCCTTATAGGATTGTGTTTGGTAAACCATGTCACTTGCCTATTGAGATAGAACACAAAGCCATGTGGGCCATCAAACAACTAAATACAAATTTGAACGATGCTGGAAACCATAGGAAGCTTCAATTGAATGAATTAGAAGAACTTAGAAATGAAACCTATGAAAATGCAAGGATATACAAGGAACGAACCAAAGCATTTCATGATCAATCAATTATAAGAAAAACTTTCAATATCGGACAAAAGGTGCTCTTATATAACTCTAGATTATATCTGTTTCCAGGAAAGCTTAGGTCTAGATGGACAGGACCATTTTTAGTAAAGGAAGTTTTTTCACACGGAGCTGTTGAGATTGAAAACCCAAGTAATGGTGTTATCTTTAAAGTTAATGGTCAACGATTAAAACCATTCTTGGAATTACCTGTCAAGACTGTTGAAGATGCCATGGTTCTTTATGAACCAACTTATTCTGATTAAGTTGCTTCGAGGTTTGGTCTGGCTGAAGACATAAAACTTAGCGCTTCTGGGAGGCAACCCAGCTTATTTAATTTCTAATGCTTTCTTTGTTTTCAGTTTGCTTAGGACAAATAAATTAGATAAACTCCATTGGGGACAATGTCGGTCAAGTTGAGGGGAGAGCTTGAACAAAATCAGGTGTTATCATTTCCTTTTCCTTCCACTATGAGTTATTTCTTGCATTTAATATATTATGTAAAAAAAAAATAATAATAAAAAAATAATAAAAATATATATATATATATATGAAATAAATTAATCTATAAAAGAAATAAGAGTAAGTTAGAAAGTATTTGCTAATGTAGTGAGTCACGGAGAAGATTAGCTGGTTAGACTCTTGGTGGCTTAGGTCATTTAAAGACTATTAGCACTTCCAATTGCACATGCACGCTAACAAGGTAAAGTAGGTGTTAATTGTAAGGCCAATTAAGGATTTGAGTATTATTTAAATTAGATAATTTTCTCTACACCCCAATTGAAGAAATTTGAATTTAAGGAAAGAGCTACCTGCCTGAAATAAAATGCAAAACACAGAGTAAATGTGGATTGCCCTAAGCCTAGTAACCGGGTCTCTTCACCTAAGTTAAGTGTTGAGATTCGCGTCAAACGGTGGTGGGAAGGCCAGGATGCTCAGCAAAAAAAAAAAAAAAAAAAAAAAAAAAAAAAAAAAAAACAGTGTGAAAGCTACCTTAGTTCTTTGTTTAATCTGGGGTGTATAGAAAATTAATCGAACTAAGTTATGAAAAATGATACAATTGGCCTGTACAAGTTAATACTGAAATACTAAGTTAGTTATCACTCACACAAGTGCTATAAAACTTTAAGTGTACTCTAAGAAAGCTTCTAAGTAGACTGACTACCGATTCTAATTCGAAGCTCATTACTTAGTAATACTATAAAACTTCTTGAATTTCGATCTTAAATTAATTTGCAAAGGAAGGATCTTTTTGGAATATGATCTTATTTTGGTACATTGCTAAGGGACTAGCAATGATTAAGTTGGGGGGTGTGATTTATGTCACAAATTGACATAAAAAGTATCAATTAATATCTAAATTATCTAACTTTATTAAGAAATTGATACTTGTTATTATATTTTGCAAAAGAAGAGATCATCAATAGAAAGAACAAGGAAAGAGGATTCCAACGGCGCAAATTTTATGCAAAACGGAGTTAAATTGACCCAAGAATTGAAGAATGAAGAAAGAAGACTCAATTGGGTCAAACCCGAGTCAAATCAGATCAAAATTGGTCAAAAATCAACTGATTTGGTGATCTGGTTAGCCGCCTGGTCCACAGCAACAGGCGCATGGACCATGGACCCATCGGCGCACCATAAACCCTCTAAAACCTCTTAGTCCCACATCGGAAGTTTTGAAAACCTTATAACCCCCAAATGCCTATAAAAAGCCCCCAAAGGCCCTTGTTTTATGTATTCTTCCTTCCGATCAAGCTTGTAACCCTAGATAGTGGGGTTTTTAGCTCTCTTTTCAAGCCTCGAGCTTTGAGGTTTTTGTAATAATTTTTTTTTTATATATAAAATCTTCTTTTTATGCAATTTCATCTCTTTACATTATGCAATTTATTTTTCTTGCAATTAGGATAGTTTAGTTTATGCAATTTAATTTTATGCAATTAGGTTAGTTTAAATTATGCAGTTTAAATTTATGCAATTAGGATAGTTTAATTTATGAAATTAGGGTAGTTTATTTTTCTGTATTTAAATTTTGTAAGTAGATTTAGATCATGTCTAGCTAAGCATCCCTTCTAGGGTTTGCGATGAAGCTAGATCATGAGTAGGGATTTTACATAGGGTTCTTTCTTTTTCTTAGGGTTTCTTTTTCTTCCTCTTTTGCCAAGAATTTTTGATGAACTACAGTTGGGTCAGAGTCCCTTCATAGTTCATGCTTGATTCAGTGCATAGGAGGAGAAAACCCTAAGGGATCCTAGTTACTACTCCCCTGTAAAGAATCTTGATAGGTTATCGTTGGGCCTTAGTCCCTTCATAATCTATGCTTGGGAAAGACAAGAGGAGTAGTCGTTAGGATCAATAAGAAAAATTTTAGGTAGAATTCCCTAATCTAGATCTAGTGGATTCAAAAACCCTAGATCCTTAGTCTTATTGTCTTTAGCAAACAACTTTCGACTTTCGATTTTTGTTAAAGCTCACTTGAGCATAGATTTGAAAATTATTTTTAAAACCAAGTCTCTGTGGGATCGACCCGTACTCGCTGGTCGTGCTACTCTGCACACCGTGCACTTGCGGTTTTATTTACAAATTTTAAGATTTGCACATCAGTAGGCTATATAATAAAGTTAAAAAATAAATTAGCTCACTAAAGTAATATTTCTTAGAAATGATATTCAATATAAATTAGGTACATACATGAGCATGTGAGGCCAAAAGAATTAAGTTTGATGGGGCTGCTGACTCAAAGAAGCTTGATGTTGATTCAAGTTAGTGGGCTTTATAATGAAGTTATAAATTAGCTCACCAAATATAACTTAGAAATAATATTCAATAAAAATTACAAACTTGCACGAGCATATGAATCCAAAGAAGTAGAGCTGGATGGGGGTAGTTGACTCAATGAGGATGGTTGATGATGGTGGGGTGTTGCACATGTAGACTTATATTATTAGTAGAAGTATCTACCGAGTGCCGAACCTGCTGCTACTTCATTTTGATTTTTGCATGCCATAGTAACGGTGCATATAATCCTAAAATGGAAAAAGCAAACCAAAGTTTATGAGCATTTTTAGGATAACAATAGAAAGATCATTGTGTTAGAAATTAAATATATATTATAGATGCAAATTATAGTTAAACAATCAAGAATATATGCTGTTGCAGTATGAAAGCCACTTACATGATCTTGTAAAGAATAATACTCTTGCAAAATGAAAACCACTTGCATACATCATTACATCTTATAAGCACCATCTAATATGACACAAATCTACTAAACATTTTTACAAATAGAATTAGAAGTCAAAAAGTGGACATTTAATCATCATCTTCAATATCATTATAGTCATCTTCTTCTCTGGGCTATGTCTGTTGGGTATCTACTAAATTTGCTTCAATGGTTGTTCCATCAGCATCCAATCTATCTCCATTTAATTACATATAAAATACGATTAAGTCATCCTCCATTCTTTCACCATTACATAGGTCATTCTTATAGTAAGCCTCCAAATTGTCACAAAGAATATCATCACTCATTTCATACAAATCTTATGGCTTTGTCCTGATAACCATCTACCAACCTTTGTCCACAGGATCCTCTACATAGAAAACTTGTTTTACTTGGGATGCAAGGATAAAAGTCTATCTGAAATATTTTGTCCAGTATTTATTAACCTATTAAAGTTGACAAGAGTAAATCCAAAGTCATCTTTGATTCCCTTACCTCATGATGGCACATCTACCTAATCATATTTAAATAATACAACCTTAAACTGACCATGATAATTGAGTTTGATTATATCCTTTAGAGAACCATATTAAGTAACATCTCCTATGGCTAGATTATTATCCTTGGTACTTGCAAAGCTTGATGCCTTCACCATAACAACAACTCTACTGTTTTGATATTTCTGGCTTCTTTCATGATCTTTAGTATGAAATCAGAAACTATATATGATGAATCATGAAAATCTTTTTGCGACTTCATTAGAACCTCGAGATAGCCATCTAATTTCATTAGATACTTTAACATCTCCTTCTTTAAGAAGCTAGTTAATCTGTTTATATATAAGAAATATTATAACAAGGATTAAATTACAATTACCAATCTTAAAAAGGAGAGATATGGTCATTAAATTTTATCTAACTTGATATAATATAAAACTTATATTATCTACAAATCATTCATGGAATGTATTATTGTGCAAACATTCTATGTCTCTACGTCTTGCATTGGGGTCTTGCATCTCAAGTATACCAATATGCTTCCTATCATGCAAGATTATTTAATGTGAGATCGAAGAAATTGCATTCGATTATATGTAAGGAATTTAGTTGTTGTAGGATAGTTAAAAATAATATAATGATATACTTATATCTTTGTTATACAATCTAGATCAAAAGGCTCAATCTTTTCTATAGCACGATCACTTTGTGAAAAAATCCCTCCTTGCAGCTTGCTGAACTTCATCTCCATGCCATGCAAGTATCGTGAGCAAAATATAACACATTCATCCACTATAAATCTTTTTGTAATTGAACCTTCTGGATGACTTCTATTATGCACATAATTTTTCAATGTAAGCAAGTGCCTAGGCAGAAAAATTTAGATGGTTTTAGAATAACATAGGAAAAAAATTACAATATAGAGAAACTTTTATGATACTAATACATAACTCTCGATTAGATATATCCAACGATATTATACTGGTCCGACAAATTTAACCTTGTTTGCTAAATGTATAGGCAAATAAATCATAATATCAAAGAAAGATAGAAGAATCTCTCCACATTACAAAGTATAAGTGCAATCCGATCCTTCAATTGCTGAATATCTACCATTCGAACAACTTTGCAGCATATTTCTCTAAAAAAAGTATATAACTCTATTATGACAGAGCCAATATTTTTAGACAAGACTTTCTGTATAGCTAATGAAAGCAGTTGTTGCATCAAAATATGATTGTCATAGCTCTTTAGCCCTATCATTTTATGCTTTCTAATGTTAACACATCGTAATATGTTAGATGCATAACCATCTGGTACTTTTATCCTCTTCAACATTTTACAAAATTATATCTTTCTCCTTTGGTGTCATTGAAAAATATGTCGGGGGCAAGTATGCTTTTTTACCCCCTTTTGTTTACTTCAGATGTAGTGCATGCCTTATATTCAAAAAGTTCAAGGTCAAGATGAGATTTCATATTATCTTTCATTTTTATTTCAATATTAAGCACAATATCACATACTTTTTTCTTAATGTGTATGACATCAAGATTATGACATAAGAGAAGATCCTTCTAATAAGATAATTGAAAAAAAGATACTTTTCTTCTTCCACCCCTTTGGCTTGTCAGCATTATCATCTCTTTTTCTTTTTCCAAATGTACCTTCAGCTTTCTTCCTAAATATGACAACATAACCCTCTAATTGCTTTAGAATGTCAGCCTCAATCAGTGGAGTAGCTGTAGAATCAAATTCTTTGTTGTTGTCAAAGGAGTAACTTTCATGACAAATTTTATGATCGGACTCTAGAAATGTATGATGGTCTGTGTAACAATACTTCCACCCAAACTTCACATAGTGAGAGTGAGTATCAATATGGAATGAAGGGTAAACATATTTCCCATTAATGCTCCACCCTAATAGCATGGCATAGCTAGAAAAGTCACTAATTGTCCATAATACTACTACATGCATTTGAAAATTTTGCTTCCAAGAAGCATCATAAGTTTCGACCCCAATTTTTCATAATTCTTTCAACTCTTCTATGAGAGGTTGTAGGTATACATCAATATCATTTTCAGGTGCAGATGGTCCTCCAATTAGTAAAGACAATAAAAGATATGAATATTTCATGTAAAGCCATAGAGGCAAGTTACATGGTAATAAAACAATCGACCATGTGTTGTGAGGAACGTTCATTGTTTGAAATGGACTAAAACCATCACTTGTTAATCCAAGTCTAATATTTTGAGATTCAATGGAGAAAGATGGATGTAAGCAATCAAATTAATAGTACTAGTATTATTACATCTAATAGAAATTGGATTCTAGTTGTTATTTGATCCATAAAATTTGAATACAACAACTTCTAGCCGTAATGTATTCGGCTTCTGCTACAGATAATGCTACTGAATTTTATTTCTTGCTAAATTAAGAGTTCAAATTAATATCCAAAAATTAATAAGTGTCACTCGTGCTTTTTCTATCTAATCTATATCTAGTAAAATCAACATCAAAATAACCAATCAAATTCAAAGAAGACTGTTTGGAATACCATAAGCCAACATTTTGAATATCAATCAAATATCTAAAAATTCCTGTAACAGTGATTATATATGATTATTTAAGATTAGATTGATAATAAGCACACATGCTTATACTGAATAAAATATCATGTCTACTTGCTATTAAATAAAGTAGAGATCCAATCATATCTATATAAAGCTTAGGATCCACTATTTTACCTTTTTCATCTTGATCAAGCTTACAATTTATGATCATAAAGATGCCAATGCCCTTGACATTCTCCATACCAAATTTATTTAAAATTTTTTTTATATATTTACATTGATTGATAAAGATCTCTTCATTTGATTTCTTGATTTGGAGTCTAAGAAAGAAAGTCAATTCTCCCATCATGCTTATCTCGAATTTTTTCTGTATTAACTTTGCAAATTCTTCATACAAAAGCTCATTAATAGCACCAAATATTATGTTATCAACATAAATTTGAATAATTAAAAGATTATTTGATTTTTTTTTATAAAAAGAGTAGTATCAATGTTTTCTCTTCTAAAATCATTTTCAAGCAAAAACAAACTTAAATGATCATACCATGTATAAGGAGCTTGTTTCAAACTATATAAAACTTTGTTTAATTTAAAAATATGATCTTAAAATTCATGACTTTTAAAATCTAAAGATTATTTTACATAAACTTCTTCTACAATATATTCATTTAAAAATGCACTTAACATCTATTTGAAAAAACTTGAAATCCATAAAACATATAAAAGCTAAGAGTAATCTAATAGCTTCAAATCTAGCAACTGGTATAAAAATTTCTTTAAAATCAATTTCTTTCTCTTGATTATAACTTTGTGCAACTAGTCTATCCTTGTTTCAAATTATATTATCTTGCTCATCAAGTCTATTTCGAAAAATCCATTTCGTATCAATAATAAGATGAATGTGAGGTCTTTCAACTAAATTTTAAATATTATTTCTTTTAAACTAATTTAATTCTTCTTGCATAGTAATAATCTAATTAGCATTTTTTTCAGCTTTAAAAATTATTTTAGGTTCAACATGAGAAATAAATATAAAATGATTTAACACTTTTCTAATTGATGCTCTAGTCCTTATACCTTGAGTTGGATTACCTATAACGAGTTTCTTAGGGTGACTATGAGCATACCTCCATTTCTTTAGTAAACTATGTATACCTTGATGTGTAGTGGTTGGTAGTTTATGTATTTCCTTTTTCTCTTCTTCTAATTCTTACTCCCATTCTTCTTGGTTTTGAAAAAGAGTGTCTTTTAGTATATTTCTTTCATATCCTTTTCAAGAGTACCTGCATGATCATCTACATCTACTTCTCTTAATTAAAAAATATTAGTCCCATCAAATACAACGTAAATGGACTCTTCTACAACTGGAGTTCTATTAAATACTCCATAGCCTTTGCTAAATAAAAAGTAACTGAAGAAAATACTTCTGTCAGATTTTGTATCAAACTTATCTAGTTTATCCTTATCATTAATCAAAATAAAACATCGACAACCAAAACTTTGAAATAAGAAATATTTGCTTTGTAAAGCTTGAAAGAGATTTTCTTTAAAATAGATTCAATCATTGCTCGATTTTGTATATAGCATGCAATGCTTACAGCTTCCACCAAAAATATTTGGTAGGTTGCTTTCACAAAGTATGGTTCGTGCCATCTCTTATAAAGTTCTATATTTTATTATACTAGCTTCCTCATTTTGCTAAGGTATCCTTGGAGCAAAAAAATTATGATTAATATCATTTTCAAAATAAAATTTGTCAAAAGCTTGATTTTTAAATTTCCTACTATGATCACTTTGAATTTTTAAAATATTACAATTATTTTCACTTGTGATTTTCTTAAATAATTTTATAAATGCTTTAAAAGCTTCATCTTTATGTTCAAAAAATAAAACTCTAGTGAATTAAGAAAAATTATCAATGATAATAAAACCAAATCATTTGCCATCAAGACTAGTAGCCTTGATAGGTCCAAACAAATCTATGTGCAATAGTTCCAAGTGTAGGAACCAGATCTAGGGTTTCAGGGTTAGATCTTGAAATATTTTCAAGATCATACAGCGGAAGACTAAAATAAATCAAAATTTATTTTCTAAAACTAGAAAATCCCTAGATCTAATATTCTATTACATGATTATTACATGGCATTAAATCAAAAATTAAAATATATAAATATAGCATGAACTACATGTTGATCATATCAACATATTTCTATACCACATCTAATGTATGTATTAAACAATAGATCAGATCTATTACCTTGCAAGTTAGACGCTCTAACCTCGCTGATCCGGGCTTAAGGATGATGTTGCAAGCCGCACACACGTCCGGCCTCTAGGAGTCATCCACACGAGCCCACGAATCTCGATCAGAAGTCTTGCTTCAGGAAATCAGCACAGTATGCTAGTACTGCGCTGATCCTTCTTTGATGGTTGATCAGGTGCCTCCTTCTTCTTGATTTGGACTCTTCCAAAGATGAAAAGTAGAAAGAGGAGTTTCAGATCTAAGACGCTCTCAGAAAACTCAAGATAGAGGGAGGAAAGATATGAAAACAAAAATCCTATAAGCCTCTTCTTCTTCACGTTTTTCTCTCTAGACACCCAAACTTGTGTCTTTTATATCTCCATGACCCAAAGGTATTTCTCTCTAATTTTTGGATGGCACAAAGGTCTCTCAAATATATGACTTCTCCTAAAATTTCATAAAGAAATTCATCTTATATAGAGATATATGATAGAGTCCTTGTCTAGGTCAAACACCTAGTCAAGGCTTATCCAAACATGGCAAGTTAAGGGACGCCCAACTCTTGAGCACCTCCTTCATATTTTCATACATGGATCACTAGAAAAGGGTGCATAATATATACCCTAAAAGCCACAAAAATTTCAAAAAAAAATTGGATAAATTCGGTGCAAAATTGAAAGAGTTTTGGATTTCTAAAACTCTATCTCATAGAATTCGAAATCCAAACTTATTCCTTTTAGATTTGATCCAAACCACCTTCCATGTAAGAAAGAAGAGAGGAGACCTTTTGTGAACGTGGGAGAGATCTGGGAGAGGGCTTTTGTCACACAAAATAAGTGGAGATTGGTGTTGAATAAGAGAGAGGACGTGGAGAAGGCTTATGTGGCGCAAGGTGGAATCCTAGTCTTACTAGGATTCTGTCTTATGACTTATTTTAATTTGGTTTCCCAAACCAAATCAAATCAAAATTAGATCAACCCAATTAAAATAGGTCTTAACCCAATTAAGAACCTAATTTAATCAGATTAAATTATATTTAAATTTGATTTAATTTTCTAATCAAATTAGAAATTAGATTGACCCAAGTCCTAGTTGAACTAGGACTAATTTTTCCTGGCACTTGGCTTATCCAATAAACCAATTGGACTTGATCCAATCAAGCCCAAACCAAATCTAATTAAATTATATTTAATTAGACTTAATCTCAGCCCATTGGCTTAATCAAATTAAGCCAATTAGCAATCGAATTGCTAATCGATCCTCCTGCAACACTTGCACTAGGTTAAATGTCAATCGTATTGATCATTTAACCCTAGAATGATTCTTAATCGTTGATCAACCATCCGATCAGATCATGAACTCTAATGTGTATGACCTCATAGATCCGAACCTAAGCCGGTAGTATAGGAATAAATTTCTATACCAATCTAAGTGACCATCTAGCAATGGTACCCGACGATCGGATAGGTCGAATGTGTAGAACAACATCCTTAGAACCCATGCGGATATAGTTTTCATATAATTCATCCCCTTGACCAAAATGATCATAGGACACCCCAGAGTTTAACTGTCAACTCTGATCAGGTTGTCCACATTGTATTTCAAAATATCAAATCCATCTGATGGATTACCCTGGCCAAGGTTTTGCTAAATTGAAATACAGCGACTCATTCTTCTCCAACTCTTGGAGTGGTCAATCCCATCTCGATCACACTCTGACTTTGCAAGTACTTGACTGTGCCCAGAAGCCTTCCATCCCTGAATTAAAAATTTAGTTAGTCCAGTACCAAAGCACAGTGAGTTGCTTGCAAGTCACTGAGACGATCTCAGGTCTAAGGGACACTTATACCTATATCCCATCAGAGACATTCTCGACAGCAGAATGCTCTGGAGTTGGTCACGTTCTATGACGATGTACCCTTACATCTCACCTGTATGCCATACCAGTGTCTCCACACTCTTTGGTTAAGAGGACAAAACCAACCCATATGGCCTACAACGACCTATGCTCGATAGAAGCTGTCGTCCTTATTAACAGCCTATCATTTGGTCGTGAACAGTTTTAAGGACTAATCGATAAATCCTCTCTTTATCGAATCTAAATAGTCCTAAGGACTTCATCATAACAACAGAGTTCATTAGAAGATGAAAGCTTATGATGAAAATGTCAAATATATTTTATTTATTAACAAATCAATTACAATACTTGGTTGCTCAACCGTCAATAGCTTGACGATTGGCTTTTTGGGACACATTTCCCAACAACTCCCACTTGTCCTAAAGCCACTCGGCACAGTATCTAATACCCATCTTCGACTTGTGGTTGTCGAACTCCTTTATTGCCAGGGCTTTAGTGAAGGGGTCGGCTAGGTTCTCCTTTCCGTCGATCTTCTGAAGGTCGACGTCACCTTGATCCACGATCTCCTAGACCAAGTGGAAGCGACGCAAGATGTGCTTCGTCCACTGATGTGCTTTGGGTTCCTTCGCCTGAGCTATGGCACCAGTGCTGTCACAGTAGAGCAGGACCGGACCATCGAGGGAGGGTGCTACTCCAAGCTCGTTGATGAATTTCCTCAGCCACACAGCTTCCTTCGCGGTATCTGATGCTGCGATGTACTCTGCTTCACAAACAGAGTCTGCCACAGTATGCTGCTTGGAACTCTTCCAGCAGATGGCTCCACCATTCAGAGTAAAGATATAACCCGACACACTCCTGCTGTCATCATGGTCAGATTGGAAGCTGGAGTCTGTGAACCCCACAAGTTTCAGATCTGACTCGTCATAAACCAACCATTGGTCTTTAGTATTTCTCAAATACTTAAGGATGGCTTTAACTACTTTCCAGTGGTTTTCTCCAGGATCAGATTGGTATCTACTCACTACTCCTAGTGAGTATGCCACATCTGATCTTGTACATGTCATGGCGTACATGACAGATCCCACGGCTGAAGCATATGGGACTCTACTCATACGCTCTCTCTCTTCAGGAGTTGTCGGATAATCTTTCTTAGAGAGAGAAATTTCTTGGCCTATCGGTAGATAGTCCTTCTTGGAATTCTTCATGCTGAACCTCTTCAGCACAGTGTCTATGTACATGGACTGGGATAACCCAAGCATCCTTTTAGATCTATCCCTATAGATCTTTATCCCTAGGATGTAGGATGCTTCACCCAAGTCCTTCATGGAGAACTGTGATGACAACCAAACTTTTATTCTCTGTAGTGCGGGGATGTCATTCCCGATTAAGAGAATGTCATCCACGTATAAGATAAGGAATACCACAACTGGACCATTTACCCATTTATAGATGCAGGGCTCTTCTCCATTCTTAATGAAGCCATACGTTTTGATCACCTTATCAAAACGCATGTTCCAACTCCGAGAAGCTTGCTTCAATCTATAAATGGATCTCTGAAGCTTGCACACCTTGGACTCATCTATGGATGTAAACCCCTCAAGTTGTATCATATACACCTCTTCGGTCAGCTCTCCATTTAGGAAAGCTGTCTTTACATCCATCTGCCAGATCTCATAATCTAGATGGGCAGCTATTGCAAGCATTATCCGAATAGATTTGAGCATTGCGACAGGAGAAAACATTTCGTCATAGTCAATACCATAACGTTGACGATACCCCTTGGCTACCAGACGGGCTTTATAGGTCTCCACCTTTCCGTCTGTGCCCCTCTTCCTTTTGAAGACCCATTTACACCCAATGGGTTTAACCCCTTCAGGTGGGTCAACCAATGTCCATACATCGTTGACCTTCATGGACTCCATTTCGGATTTCATGGCTTCAAGCCATTTCTCAGAATCAGGTCTCTGCATTGCATCCATATAGATGATTGAATCCTCATTATTCTCATCAAGTTCGATGGGATCACCGTCCCGAACCAAGAAACCGTAGTATCTGTCCGGTTGATGCGGTACTCTACCAGATCGTCTTAATGGTGCAGGTACATTGGGCTCCGGATATGATCTAATCATATCAGACTCAGGTTCAACTATTGGTGTCGGTCCTTCTACCTGTTGAACTTCATCAAGTTCAATCTTAGAGGCAACGATTCCTTCATCAAGGAACTCTTTTTCTAAAAAGATTGCCTTAAGGCTGACGAACACCTTTTGTTCATCAGTATGGTAGAAAAAATATCCTTTTGTCTCTTTGGGGTACTCTATGAATGAGCATTTGTCAGACCTAGGTCCAAGTTTATCTGTGACTAATCGTTTGACATAGGCCGGGCACCCCCAGACCCTAAGGTGTGAAAGTGCTGGCTTACGTCCCGTCCATATCTCATATGGAGTCTTAATTACAGACTTACTTGGAACCCTATTTAACAGATAACAAGCCGATTCGAGTGCATATCCCCAGAAGGATATCGGCAAGCTAGTAAAACCCATCATGGATCAGACCATGTCTAACAGAGTCTGATTCCTCCTTTCAAACACACCATTATGCTGTGGTATTTCTGGAGGAGTCCATTGGGAGAGAATCCCATTCTCTCTTAGATATATGAAAAACTTACTAAAAGGGTATTCTCCTCCTCGATCAGATCGAAGAGTTTTAATACTCTTCCCAGTTTATTTTTCTACTTCACTTCGAAATCGTTTGAACATTTCAAATGAATCCGACTTATGTTTCATTAGATAGACATATCCATATCGGGATAGGTCATCCATGAAAGTTATGAAGTAAAAATATCCACCTCTAGCACCTGTGCTCATGAGCTCACATACATCAGTATGTACTAGGCCCAAGAGCTCAGTAGCTCTCTCACCTTTTTCAGTAAAAGATGACTTGGTCATTTTACCAGGACTCACAGGTTGGAAGTGATTCACAATCACTGACTTCGAGGATTCTCTCTTGAGTCAACATGTTTATTCTGTTCTTATTTATATGACCTAGCCTACAGTGCCATAAGTAGATATCTGACACACTATCTAATCTAGGGTATTTGCCAGTTGAATAGACTCTTATCAGGCTTGATCTTTTTGGTCTGGCTCTGCACTGATGTCCCAGCCTGAACTTGCACCTTCTTCACTTTCTTCTTCTTGTTCTTCTTTCCTTTCTCAAAGGGTCAAGAACCAGAAGACGAACCTCCCACTAAGTTCACCGACTCCTTGTGAAGTTGGTGATCCTTCTCAAAGTTCTGAAGCAACCCCAGTAACCCGTGGTAGTTTTCTTCAGGCTTTGTCATTCTATAATGAGTGAGGAACGGGAGATAAGACTTGGGCAGCGAGTTCAGTATTGCATCTTTCCCAAGCTGCTCATGCAAGAGAAAGCCGAGCTTGCTCAATCGTTCCATCAGCTCGATCATGTACAATACATGATCAGTGACAGAGGCACCATCCCATATTTTGGTGTTGAAGATGGCACAACTAGTCTTGTGCCTCTCCATGTCATCGGGTGTGCCAAAGGCATCCTCCAACACTTGAAGCATGTCCTTTGGCTGAGCTGTCTCGAATCTACGACTGAACTCGTCGCTCATGGCAGCTAGCATGATACAGCACACCGTGGTCCGGTCACTGAGCCACTTCTGGTAAGTGTCTCTGACTGTTCCACATGTATTGACAGCTGGCTCCTTAGGTGCAGGATCCATTATCACATATAGGATCCGTTCATGCTCCAGGACTATCTTCAACTTTTGATACCAGCTTCCGAAGTTGGGTCCCACCAACTTATCATTGTCCAACAATGATCGGAGCGATAGGGAAGTGGCCATATTTGCACAAAGGAGAACGATAACCTAATTAGTAATTGATTCATTAAACCTAAAGATTTGGACTTTAATCAAAAAGTTTCTCCCACTATTTTATTCGAATTGGTAGCCTCTACCTCCAATTTGAGGAATTACCTTAATTCATTAGCGGGTACTAGAATCCACTTAGACTGCACACAAGCCCAACTTTGGTTGGCCAACCCATGTACATCTAAGGGTAGGTTCATAACCAATTGTTTCTCTAAATAATTTCTAGTAATTTTAGTTTTGCCTCAGAAACCTAATCAGTAGGCTTTGGCCTCCACTGTAAGGATCCGGTTAGGTCCAACCATTAACATGATCATACTTGGTGTATCTAACCAACGAATGATTAAGCCCAACTTTGGTTAGCTCACCTAACCACCATTAGAGAGATACTTCCAAGTCGTCATATGATGAGTGATAATTTCATTAGTCAACAAGAACCAGGCCTTTGGGTCTGCAATGATTATTGAGTTAATGGACTCATTATCAAACACCTTAATGGGAGGCTATGACTTAGTTATCTCCATAACTTTATCATTTTAAGGACCTAATAATTTTAGAGAATTTAAATAATATAGAGGATGAAGTCAGATGAACCAGCTTATCATGATCCTCCCACTGGCTTCACCAAGTCAGCTTAAGGGAGACCAGGGCTGGTCTAGGAGCACCTAAATCAGTCACACTGATTTACCTAGCTGAAATGGGTCAGCTCGAATAGTCAAGTGATCCGATCAAAATATAATTTCACCAAGAGGTCAGGTAAGTTCGATCAGTGGGAGGGTCTGCCAAAGCTTGCCTTAGACACCATCAGAAATGGCCAGGTAAGTGGGCTCCCAATTAAAAACCATCGGTCTGGTTTACCTTAGACACCAATTGGTTTAATTAGTTTCGATTAGATCAACCTAACAGTTCGTGCTAGACCGCTTAGCCAAGAATCAAGTCCATTTGGTTCTCGTTAAAGACATGGACTTGACCAACTACAACTATTGTAATTGATCTAGAGAATCCTTGACCTAATCTAAGACAACAATTGATTAGATTTAGTCAATTCTCTAATTAAGTCCATCTTCAATCTAACCATAGGTCTAACCCAATTAATGGACCTAATTTCCACTAACCCATTAACCCAATGTGTTATGGTTTGTGTCTTAGGTTCTTCAATTCACAATCCTAGAACCTAATCAAACAACTTCTTAATTCTTAATTAAGTTTTGGGCTGAGGGTTGGGTTCGACTTTTCAAAAAATAATTTTTATATTTATAAAATAATTTTACAATATGATTCTACCAATCATATTGCATGTTTGATTCATAATCAAGATGCAAGTGAAATAAACATGAAACTACTTTAGATCTAATCTAAACAGGTTCATGTAATTGAAATAATTTCAACTTTAAACAAATTTTTTTTTTGCACAAAAATTATTAACAAAGAGATTTTATTTCAGATTTAAGTATATTTTAAATCTAATAAATCATAAATTTAATCTAGATCATATCCAACAAATTTATGATTAAAGATAGATTTACACAAACTAGGACAACCTTTGCACTGTAAGGGGTAAACCTTACAGCAGGACAACCTTGCAGTTTGTGATTGATCTAAAATTTTAATTTTAGATTTAATAATCAGATTATAAATTAGATCTAATCTAAAAAATAATCTAAGCATGTATAAATAATCATGTAATAAAGAACCTGACTCTGATACCAATTGTAGGAACCAGATCTAGGGTTTCAGGGTTAGATCTTGAAACTTTTTCAAGATCATACAGCGAAAGACTAAAATAAATTAAAATATATTTTTTAAAATTAGAGAATCCCTAGATCTAAGATCTTATTACATGATTATTACATGGTATTAAATCAAAAATTAAAATATATAAATATAGCATGAACTACATGTTGATCATATCAACATATTTCTATACCACATCTAATGTATGTATTAAACAATAGATCAGATCTATTACCTTGCAAGTTAGACGCTCTAACCTCGCTGATCCAGGCTTAAGGATGATGTTGCAAGCCGCACACACATCCGGCCTCTAGGAGTCGTCCACACGAGCCCACGAATCTCGATCAGAAGTCCTGCTTCAGAAAATCAACACAGTATGCAAGTACTGCGCTGATCCTTCTTTGATGGTTGATCAGGTGCCTCCTTCTTCTTGATTTGGACTCTTCCAAAGATGGAAAGTAGAAGGAGGAGTTTCAGATCTGAGATGCTCTCAGGAAACTCAAGATAGAGGGAGGAAAGATATGAAAACAAAAACCCTAGAAGAAGACCCTCTTCTTCTTCACATTTTTCTCTCTAGACACCCAAACTTGCATCTTTTATATCTCCACGACCCAAAGGTATTTCTCTCTAATTTTTATATGGCACAAAGGTCTCTCAAATCTCTAACTTCTCCTAAAATTTCATGAAGAAACTCATCTTATATAGAGAGATATGATAGAGTCCTTGTCTAGGTCAAACACCTAGTCAAGGCTTATTCAAACATGGCAAGTTAAGGGACGCCTAACTCTTGAACACCTCCTTCATATTTTCATACATGGATTACCAGAAAAGGGTGCACAATGTATACCCTAAAAGCCATAAAAATTCTAAAAAAAAATTGGATAAATTCGATACAAAATTGAAAGAGTTTTGAATTTCTAAAACTCTATCTCATAGAATTCGAAATCCAAACTTATTCCTTTTAGATTTGATCCAAACCACCTTCCATGTAAGAAAGAAGAGAGGAGATCTTTTGTGAACGTGGGAGAGATCTGGGAGAGGGCTTTTGTTGCATAAAATAAGTGGAGATTGGCGTTGAATAAGAGAGAGGGCATGGAGAAGGCTTATGTGGCGCAAGGTGGAATCCTAGTCTTACTAGGATTCTATCTTATGACTTGTTTTAATTTGGTTTTCCAAACCAAATCAAATCAAAATTAGATCAACCCAATTAAAATAGATCTTAATCCAATTAAGAACCTAATTTAATCAGATTAAATTAGATTTAAATCTGATTTAATTTTCTAATCAAATTAGAAATTAGATTGACCCAAGTCCTAGTTGAACTAGGACTAGTTTTTCCTGGCACTTGGCTTATCCAATAAACTAATTGGACTTGATCCAATCATGCCCAAACTAAATCTAATTAAATCATATTTAATTAGACTTAATCTCAGCCCATTGGCTTAATCAAATTAAGCCAATTAGCAATCGAATTGCTAATCGATCCTCCTGCAACACTTGCACTGGGTTAAATGTCAATCGTATTGATCATTTAACCCTAGAATGATTCTTAATCGTTGATCAACCATCCGATCGGATCATGAACTCTAATGTGTGTGACCTCTTAGGTCCGAACCTAAGTCGATAGCATAGGAATAAATTCCTATACCAATCGAAGTGACCATCTAGCAATGGTACCCGACGATCGGATAGGTCGAATGTGTAGAACAACATCCTTAGAATCCATGCGGATATAGTTTTCATATAATTCATCCCATTGACCAAAATGATCATAGGACACCCCAGAGTTTAACTGTCAACTCTGATCAGGTTGTCCACATTGTATTTCAAAATATCAAATCCATCTAATGGATTACCCTGGCCAAGGTTTTGCTAAATTGAAATACAGTGACTCATTCTTCTCTAACTCTTGGAGTGTTCAATCCCATCTTGATCACACTCTGACTTTGCAAGTACTTGACTGTGCCCAGAAGCCTTCCGTCCCTGAATTAAAAATTCAGTTAGTCCAGTACCAAAGCACAGTGAGTTGCTTGCAAGTCACTGAGATGATCTCAGGTCTAAGGGACACTTATATCTATATCCCATCAGAGATATTCTCGACAGCAGAATGCTCTGGAGTTGGTCACGTTCAATGACGATGTACCCTTACATCTCACCTGTATGCCATACCAGTGTCTCCACACTCTTTGGTTAAGAGGACAATCAACCCATATGGCTTACAGCGACCTATGCTCGATAGAAGCTGTCGTCCTTATTAACAGCCTATCATTTGGTCGTGAACAGTTTTAAGGACTAATCGATAAATCCTCTCTTTATCGAATCTAAATAGTCCTAAGGACTTCATCATAACAACGGAGTTCATTAGAAGATGAAAGCTTATGATGAAAATGTCAAATATATTTTATTTATTAACAAATCAATTACAATACTTGGTTGCTCAACCGTCAACAGCTTGACGATTGGCTTTTTGGGACACATTTCCCAACACCAAGGGCCTAGTAGTTGAAATAACATTCTTAGATTTAAATGAAGATCTAATTGGCATGCATTACAAACCTTATTCCTTTCAAAATAAAATTTTGGTAAATCTCTAACCAAATTATTTCTAATCAATCTAGTAATAGAATACATACTTACATGACTTAGTCTATTATGCCAAATCTAACTAGCTTTATTGTCTTTAGTATTTATAGCAACTAGACATTCTATGTTGTCCTTACAAATATCATCAAGATCTTTATAAATTTAGTACCATTATCAATGGAACTAGTCATAATATAATGCAAGGATTTAAGAAAAATATCAAAATTTTTATCACATAATTAACTACTGCTAAGTAAATTATGCATAAAATCATCAACAAGTAAAATATTGTCAATATAAATAGTATGAGTGATCTCTATATTATCGAGACTAATAATTTTATCTTTACCATTGTCTCCAAAAATAATCACTCCTTCATCTTTGACATTAAGAGAGATAAATTAAGATTTATCTTTAGTCATATGTCTGGAGTATCCACTATCTAGATATTATTTTTTTTCATCTCAAGGGATATCAAGTACGCCTGCAAAATATGAATCAAATCTTTTTAGGTACCCAAATCTTCTTGGATCCTTTGAGGTTAGTTATAATGATTATTTTTAAAATTTAAATTTATTTTTATTTCAATATTTTCAAATTTAAACACATTACAATCAACAAATTTATAACTAACTTTGTTACATTTAAAACAAGTAATAATATACCTTTCAAATATGGGTTTTACAAACATATTTTTTAAAAATTTCTATTTGGTTAAAGTATTAAAACCTAAGCTAGCTTTATCAAAAATAATTTTCTATTTTTTCAAAAGTATTTGCAAATTTTGAGAACTAAGAGTGAATCTATCAACAATAGGTTTTAATTTGTCAACTTCTTTTTGAAGACTTTTATTATTTTCAATCAATTAATATTTTTCTTTCCTTTTTCTTCAATCAAGGAATGATTTAACTTTCAAAATTATTTATTTTTAAGAGAAAGCTTTTTAAAATTATCGAGCAACTCATGAAAAACACCATGCAGCTCATCAAAAGAAAAATCATTACAGTTTTTAGCATTTATGTCATCCTCATGCGCTATGAGGCAAAAGCTTTCTTTTTTTTCTTTAATTCTTTTTTTCTTCTTGAGAGCTCATGTCTTCATCATTGCTCCAAGTAGCCATCATCATCTTCTTTTTAAATTTTTTAAAAATCTTTTTGAATAGAGGGCAGTCAGCTCTAAAGTGTCCAAGTTTTTTTGCATTCATAGCATAGCATCGGTTACTCTTTTTCTTTTTCTTTATTTCCTTCACCTTTACTAATTCCTTTCTTCTTAGGATCCTATCTTTTCTTCTCATGAACCTTTTAAATCTTCTTATAATCATGGCTATTTCATCATCATTGTTGGACTCCTTCGACGTGTCACTTTCCTTAATTTCATTAGTCATAGACTTCAAAATAATTGTTCTTCTTTTCTTCACTTCATCTTCTATATTTTGATGTATGCTCAACTCATGAGTCATGAGCGAGACAATGAGCTCTTTCAAAGATAACTTATTAAAATCTTTAGCTTTTTGAATCACAGTCATCTTGGCTTTTCAATTCTTTAGCAATGATCTGTGAATTTTTGAATAAGTTCACTATTAGTGTAGTTCTTGCTAAGGTTTTTCAAATTATTTATTGTATCAGTAAATTTAGTAAACATATCAGTAATACTTTAATTAGATTCTATTTTGAATAACTTATATTTATATACAAGCATATTAATTTTAGATTTTTTTATTTTATTTGTATCCTCATGAGTAACTTCTAATCTATCATAAATTTTTTTAGTAGACATATATATAAAAACTCGATTGAATTCATTTGTATCTAAAGCACAATAAAGAACATTCATTGCTTTAGCATTTAATTGAGCTAATCTTTTATCTGCATTATCTCAATCTTTTTCAAGCTTAGGAGAGAGTATACTATCAACCAAAATAGTGAGTGTGTGAGTCCCATTAACCATGATATTTCACATATCATAATCTTATGCTTGTATGAAAATTTTCATTCATGCCTTCCAATATATTTAATTTATTCCATTAAAAAGTGGATGTCTATTGGTTGATTGGCCTTCAACCAAGGAGGTGCCAATTGAGATTGCCACTAATCTTTAACTCTTGATGGTTAGATCAATTGGACTGAGTATCTATTTTGATACCACTTATTTCTTAGAGGCGGCAACCCAAAAAGAAGGTAAATTAGATTTCTTAAGAATTTGAGAAGTACTCATACCCAAAAATAACTTTTAAAATATTTATGCAATGCTTAGAATAAAATAAATTAGTAGCAAAAGGATAAAAGTAAAGACAATTATATAACCATAAATAGAAGAGATTTATAGTGATTTGGTGCTCAACTCCACACTTACATTCTCTCTCCAAGTCAATCCACTTAAAAATTTCAATTATAGTCTTATAAGATTATAGTTTGATTATTTTCATTGGCTTATAATCCAGTCCAGTTGATTTTTTTGGGCTCACTGATCAGTACATGAATTAGGACATTAGAAGTATCAAATTTTGTGATATTTAGTCTCTATTAGTTGGAATTTGATACTTCTTAATCTCTTTTGCAGGAAATTGAGAGATTGTGCTAATCAAAACTCAAATTGATCCAAACCCAAAGCTAAATTCAAGAATCAATGGGCTAAGAACAACCAATTGAAGGGCTAAGCAAATAAGTAATCCAATGGCTAAGAAGTAATGCTCCACTCAATGGTTGAGATTGAAGGCACTATTTCATGAAAACCCTAGAGATCCAAGGGCCACCATTCGTGGCACTACATCAAGATCCAATGGCCAAGAGAGGAGGCACCATATCTTAATATCCCAACACCCCTTTTCCTTTCTTTTTCATGCTAAATTGAAGTGCCCCACCTTCTTTCTTTCTTTCACGCCACATCCCATGCCCTTCTCCACAAATCTTAGCCTTCTATCACATCTAAACCCTAATGCCCCTCCTCTTTTTCTCTTCTTTCATGTTAAATTAGCGTACGCCATCTTTCTTTCTTAGTTGGTGCTTAAAAACCCTAGCCTCTCTCTCTTATTTCATGCCCAAATCTAGCACCCTTTGATCCTCTCAATAAATCTCAACCATCTATTTATTAGGCATCTGACATAGTAACTTATGAAACCCTAGCCACCCATCTTTAGTACATTAATCCCATATTGCTAAAAAATAAATCTTTATGCCTTCTAGCACCTATAAAAAAGTCCCAATACTTCAACCTAAAATGATCCATCTCCTCTCCATGCTTCCATCTCTTTCTCCAATCCCCAACCCTTCTTCCACTTGTTCGTAGCTCTACTTCAGCATTTCAACAAGAAGGAGGATGAAGGGAGCGATGGCACGTAAGGTTCCTTTCATGCGTGGCTGATTTCCTTGTCTTTAGGGAAGTAGATGAAACTTTTCTTTATATGAATTATATTTTTTTTATTATTAAACATTGTTAAATATTTTTTCTTTTATATGCAATCAACTATTTAAGCAATCCAAGACTATTTTTCTTTTATTATTATTGAAGTATTTAGCGAGCGTGAGTAGTTTCTATGATTCTAATCACATGCTTAAATAGTAGTTTAAACTATTTTATAATCTATATTTTTGAATACCCCATGACTACATGAGAATGAGTCGTGATCTAAGAATATGGGTTGTCCCTAATGAGATGGGGTATGTTTTGAAATAGATTGTAGATTTATCTTTCTTGAACACCACTAAAGACTTGCAGCTATTTAGCGGTCCTGATTACTTTCTTCAAAAAAAAAATAATTCTTATGATTAAAGGTGGATTTGAAACCCCAAGATACTTTGTCTTAATCTTTACTTCTATAATTTTTTTGTTCTTAATTTAGTTCTCTTATTTCAAGTAAGTTTTACTATATCTCTACATCCTTGTTATTTCCTTTATTTTCTCTTTTTATCTTTGAATACAATAAAGCCCAAGATCCCTATGGAATTGACTTGGTCTCACCCTGTTATATGGAATAGAAAGTGAATCAAAATTAATTTAATCTTTGATGCTCTATGATATGCACCAGATTTTGGTACCATTTTTGAGGATCATTGGCATGATTGATTTAACAAAAAAAATAATTTTAATTTTTCATAATACACCTAGGATATTAAAGACTGATCAAAAGATTTTTATGTAGACATCTTGTTTCTTTGCATAGTATGTTCATAATTCATTTTAAAGAGCAAAATCTTAAATAAGATAAGATAAAAATTTTATCATTCTTCTTTAGCCCACAAACCATCTTCTTCATATTGCATAAACCTAAGCTTTAATTAAAATCAATTAGACACTAACCCTAGGGACAGTCGAGCTCAATAGGATAAGGGAGACCAAGGGTTGGATCGAGTTCTAACTAGTTGATTGATTGGTGTCCAGACAAATGGTTTAGAGATCTCAATCCCAAAGAAAGATAGTTATCTAATTAGGTCTGTCATGAAAGTATGGAGAGCCTTACATTGATCTTATACTTACCTTGCCAACTTGGTTAGTTAGTTCTGAACTTGAAATGTTCAAAGGCTAATTTGGAAGTTAGAAGCTGTCTAGATCTAAGTAAGCTCTAATTAGGATTATTTTATGCAGCTTATTTTCTAAAATAAAAAGGTATAAAATAAAATAAAATAAAAATAAAAATAAAAACTTTATAGTATTGTTCGGATCTAGAAACCTTTGGTTGCATGCATGGTCGAAGATCACTACAACCTAACTCGCAACCAATAGACGAGGATATAGAAAAAACCATCAGGACAATTAGAGCTACCATTATGGCTAGTGAAGCCAACCCTCCATGATAATTGAATGAGTATTTTACTCCATCCTCATATTTGTACTCACCATGCATTCAGGCACCTCCAGTAGAAGCAGCCCATTATGGAATCAAGTTCGGTATATACAAATATTCCCATCTTTTTATGGACTCAGTAATGAGGATTCGTATAAACACTTGGATGAGTTTCTTGAAATCTATTCAATAGTTAAAATTTAAAACTTCTCTGATGATGCCCTAAGATTAAAACTTTTTCCATTTTCGCTTAAGGACAAAGCCAAACATTGGCTGCATTCTCTAGATTCAATGACTATTTTGACTTGAGACAAATTTCAGAGAGTTTCTCAAGAAATACTTTCGGATAGAAAAAACTAATTAGGTTAGAAAAGTGATAACAAGTTTTTTTCCAAATGGATGGAGAGATGTTCCATGAAATATGGGAGAGCCTAAAAGACCTAATTAGAAAATGCCCACACCATGCTGTGCCTAAGTGGCAGCTAGTCCAGTGTTTCTACAATGGCCTATCAAAGAAACACAGGCAAATGGTCGATGCCTCATGAGGAGGAACTTTTATATTAAAGAGTGAAGATGAGGCTTCGTAATTGTTTGAAATTTTGAGTGAAAACTTCCTACACCATATGTCGGCCTCGTATCATGATAAGTCCATGTCCCCCTAGAAGAAGGTTGGAATCTATGAAGTTGGAAACTCCATAGATATCCATACCAGAGTGGATGAGTTGTCCCAGAAACTAGATCGCTTAATAATCATTGGACACTCTCTCGCCCCATCCATCCCTGTGCAAGAAATCTGTGTACTCTATTTTAGCCCTGCCTATTACATTATTGAATGCTGAGCCGCATTTCAATTTTCTGAGTTTGTGCAAGAGTAGGTAAATCAAGCTCAAACTCAATTGATCCACAAACCAGAATATAATCCGTATTCTAACACGTACAATCCTGATTGGAGGAACCATCCAAACTTCTCTTGGAGAGCACAACCAGTGCCTCACCCACCTATATCAAAACCCAATTTTCAAGATTCAAATTATAGGAACCCTCCCTACCTGCAATACTAGAATGTCCCACAACCTCCTCCCAGCAACCATAGTTTAGCCATTGAGGAGACGGTATTGCAAGCTTTAAAAGGACTAGAAATGAATACACAAATCCTCCACTCTCACACTCAGTCAATAGTCAAGCTAGAGACCCAAATAGGTCAACTAGCTACTATATTTAGTAGGAGGGAGAAAGAAAAACTCCCTAGTCAAACCATATGTAACCCAAAGGGGCAATACATGGCTGAGAGCTCAAATGTGCACGAAACCTTTCCTGAACATGCAAAATTTGTAATGACTCTTAGGAGTGGAAAGGCCTAAGAACAGCCTAAAAGAACCAATAAGACAATTCAAATGCCAAATGAACCAAAAACTTCTAAAAATAAGGAAGACACTGTAAGAGAGATGAACAAATTGAACCAGCACCTACACTTAAAGCTCTATTGCTGAGTGCCCTAGAAATCCCTTTACCTTCGGACAAGAAGGGAGCCAAGATGAACAAAATGCCAGAACTTTTCAAACAGATCCATATAAACCTCCCTCTCTTAGATGCCATCAAGTAGTTCCCAACTTATGCTAAGTTCTTGAATGATTTGTGCATACAAAAATACAAATCTAGAGCATAAACCTCGAAGAAAGTTTGTCTTACTGAGCAAGCTAGCTCAGTCTTCCAGCAAGCTACTGAAAGGAAAATGGATAGTTTAGAGAATGTATTTTTAAAATTTTATCATAAAAAATAAAAGATTAAACACTTTAATCTTCTAAACATATCTTGGATTAGATCTAAACTACCAATTAAAGATCTATGACATAAAAAATTTATATATAAAATCTGATATAAAATAAAAAATTGCTTCGATCACATCGATGCCCTGAATCTGATTTAATTTTTAGATCACATCGATTGAGTTTAGAACTCATCATCTTTTTACGGATCGATGATCTTCACTGTTGGTAGGCATGGTATGAAGCTCTCACTGATGTCAAGCAGCCGCACAAGTTATCCGACCTCTACAGATCATCCACTCGAAGCCCTGATCAGATCTTCTTTCGCGGGAGTGCTAGCTCACATTGAAGGCGCTAGATAGCTGATCCAAGCTCCTTTCTTCGAATCTCCCGAAGTCTTTCGGATCAAAAGATGAAGCTTTATAAGAAGGTGATGGTGTGAGAGATTGAACAAGACTCACTCTTATATTTTTCTGCTCACAATATCTAGAGTTGAAATCCTAGACCCTACACCTCACGCCTGAGAGGAAGAACACTTACTCTGTTTCTCACGCACAGAAGCCCAACCCACTCTCAACTTTTTACACCCCAACTCTTAGATTTTTCATACAAAAAATTACTACTAATCTCGCACAAAACTGATCCTTTCTTAAGGGTGGCATCCCATGGAAGATAAGGAAAAGGTAGTTTTGGTTCAATTTTAAACGATGGTTGATTCTTATCATCAATTCAAATGAAATTTAAATTAAATTTTGAATAAAACTTTATCCTCATCTTATGAACTCAGAGAGGGATTGGTCAATATTAGAATGGTATAAAAAATATCACACAAAAATACTTTATGCATGGAGAAAGGTGATGGCATGAAGAGAAGAGTCCAACTCAATTTGGACTCTAGATTTTCATTCAAATTCAAATCTATTTGAACTCAAATTTAAATCAATCAATTTTTAATTTTAAAAAAATTGATGTAAACATAGAGAAACTTTTGGATATGAGAAAAACTTAAATAAAAAAAAAATTTTGCGTGAAGAATAAGAGGGTGTAGATAAAGGAGGTGCAAGGGATTTGAATTCGAATTATTTTCTCATCCAATTAGATTCTTAACCCAACCAAATTAGGTTAGACCCAATTGGATCACTAAATCTACTCTAATTAGATAGTAAATAATTTTAATTAAATTTTAATCAAATTAAAAATTAATCGAGCTCAAATCCTGATCAAATCAGGAATCAAACACCCTTAGCAAATAGGTCATCTCATAACCTAATCGGATCAAACCAAATTGAATCTAATTCAATTAGATTTGATCTAAACCTTAATGCTCAATCAAATTGAGCTAATTAGTAATCTAATTACTAATCAATCCTCCTATAATTCATCAATAATTAGTAAATTAATTTATTATAACTTTTGTACAGAATTAATCATCAATCGAATTGACTGTTTTATCCTAAAATAATTCTTAATCATCGATCAGCCATATGATCAGTCAGAAATATTTTTTGAGTGTGACCTCATAGGTTCGAACCTAAGTCAGTAGTATAGAAATAATCTTTCTATACCAATCAAAGTGACCATCTAGCAATAATACCTGACGTTCGAATAGGTCGAAAGATTGTGAAGCATCATTCAAGAACCTATTGGCATATAGTTACCATATAATTTATTCCTTTGATCCAAATGCTCAAGATAACTTAGAGTTTAACTATCAACTCTGATATGGTCATCCATATTATATTTTAATTTTCAAAATTTATCACATGGATTATCCCAGTCGAGATTTTACTGAAACACACTGAAATATTAACTCCTACTTATTCGGAGAAGTCAATTCCTAATATTGACTCACACACCGACTTCTCAAGTACTTGACTGTACCCAAAAATCTTTCATCACTGAATTAAAAATTTAAGTAGTTCGGCACCAAAGCATAGTGAGTTACTTGCAAGTAATCGTGATGATCTTAGATCGGAGAGATACTTATACCCATATCCTTTTGTAAGCTACTCTTGACAGCAGAGTGCTCAACAGTTGGTTACGTTCAGTGAGATGTACTCCTACATCTTAATTGCATGCCATGCCAATATCTCTACACTCCTTGATTAAGAGGACAATCAACGTACATGGCACACAACGACCTATACTTAATATAGCTATCATCCTAATAATAGTATATCATTTGGTCATGAACTTAAGATTTAAGGACTAAATGATATATCCTCCTATATCGAATCAAATATTCCTAAGGACTTCATCACATAACAAAAGTTCAAAATAAGATGTATACAGTGATGAGAAAATTAAATAATATTTATTAATTCAATAATTCATATACAATTATAATAATAAGCTCAACCATCAACAAACTGATGATTGACTTTGGGACATAATTTTCAATAACTTCCATTTAGACTAAAGCCAATCGGTACAGTATCGTATATCCATCTTTGATTTATAGTCTTTGAACTCCTTAACATCGAGGACTTTAGTAAATGGATCGGTCAAGTTCTTTTTTCCGTCGATCTTCTGAAGCTCGACGTCACCTCGATCCATGATCTCCCAGACCAGGTGGTAGCGATGCAAAATATGCTTGGTTTGCTGATGTGACTTTGATTTCTTCGCTTGAGCAATGGTGTCAGTGTTGTCATAGTACAACAAGACAGAGCCATCAAGGGAGGGTGCCACTCTGAGCTCATAGATAAATTTTTATAACCACACTGCTTCCTTCGCAGTATCGGATGCTGCGATATATTTTGCCTCACAAGTAGAGTCGGCCACAGTGTGCTGCTTGGAACTCTTCCAGCAGAATGCTCCATCATTCAGGGTATAAATATATTTCGACATGCTCTTACTATCGTCATGATCTGACTGAAAATTGAAATTTGTAAATCTATAAATTTTAAGTCAGATTCTTCATAGATAAGCCACTGATCCTTAGTATTTCTCAAATACTTAAGAATAATCTTTATGACCTCTAGTAGTTCTCACATCGATCAGACTGGTATTTGCTTACTACCCCAGGTGAGTATGCCACATCCAATTGCGCATATATCATGGCGTACATAATAGATTTCACTACTGAAGTATATAGAATTCTACTCATACGCTCTCTCTCTCTTGAGGAGTTGTTGAATAATTACTCTTCGAGAGAAAAATTTCTTGGCCTATTGGAAGATAGCCTTTCTTAAAATTCTCTATGCTGAATATTTTCAGCACAGTATCAATGTATATCGACTGGGATAATTCAAGCAATCTTATAGATCTATTTCTATAGATCTTCATCTCAAGGATGAAGGATGCTTCTCTCAAGTTCTTCATGAAGAACTGTGATGACAACCAAACTTTTATTCCCTGTAATACAGAGATGTCATTCGCGATTAAGAGAATATCATCCACATACAAAATAAGAAATACTATCACAGAGTTATTAACCCACTTTATATGCAGAGTTCCTCTCCATTCTTAATGAAGCCATACATTCTGATCACTTTATTAAAGTGCATGTTCCAACTCCGAGATGCCTGTTTAAGTCTATAAATGGATCTCCAAAGTTTTCATACCTTAGACTCATTTGTGGATATAAAACCTTCAGGTTGTATCATATATATCTCTTCTTTCAACTCTCCATTTAAGAAGACTGTTTTCACATCTATTTTTTAGATTTTATAGTCCAGATGTGCTGCTATCGCAAGCATAATCCGAATGGACTTAAGCATTGCCACAGGAGAAAATATCTCATCATAGTCAATACCATAACACTAACAATAATCTTTGACAACTAGACGGATTTTATAGGTCTCTACCTTTTCGTCTGCATCCCTTTTCCTTTTGAAGATCTACTTACACCCTATGAGTTTTACCCCTTCAAGTGAATCAACCAATGTCCATATATTGTTGACTTTCATGGACTTTATTTCAGATTTCATGGCTTCTAGCCACTTATTGGAGTCAGACCTCTACATCGCATCCATATAGGTGATCAAATCCTCATTGTTCTTATCGAGTTCAACTGGATCACCGTCCTGAATCAAAAAATCATAGTATCTATCCGGTTGATGCAGTACTCTATCGGATCTCCTTAAAAATATTTCTACAATAAATTTTAGATTTGATCTCATCAAGTCCAACTCTATGGGTTTACTAAATTGTATCGGTTCTTCTACCGATCGAGCTTCATCAAGTTTAATTTTTGAGGTATTAGTTTCTTTTCCAGAAAACTCTTTTTCTAGAAAGACTACCTTATTGCTGACGAGCACTTTCTGTTCGTCAGCAAGATAGAAGTAATATCCCTTAGTCTCTTTTGGGTACCTTACAAATAGACACTTGTTAGACCTAGATTCAAGCTTGTTAGTTTTTAAATGTTTGACAAAAGCTAGACATCCCCAAATCCTAAGGTGAGAGAGTGCTGGCTTACGTCCTGTCCACATCTCATGTGGTATTTTACTTATGGACTTACTCAAAATTTTATTTAAAATATAACAAGCCGACTTGAGTGTATATCTCCAAAAAAAGATCGGTAGACTTGCAAAATCCATCATGGATCGAACCATATCTAATAAGGTTCGATTTCTCCTTTTCGATACACCATTATGCTGTGGTATTTCAGGAGAGATCCATTACGAGAGAATCTCATTTTCTTCTATGTCAGAAACTCACTGGAGAGGTATTCTCCTCCTCGATCGGATTGAAGAGTTTAAATACTCTTCTCAATTTATTTTTCTATTTCATTACGAAATCGTTTGAACATTTCAAATGATTCTGACTTATGTCATTAAGTAGACGTGCCCATACCTCGATAAATCATTTATAAATATAATAAAATAATAATATCCACCTTTGGCACTGGTGTTCATCGGTCCACATGCATCAGTACGTATCAAACCTAGAACTTCACTGGCTCGCTCATCTTTTTCAGTAAAATATGACTTGATCATTTTTTTCAGAAAATAGAACTCACGGGTTGGAAGTGATTCACAATCACTGATTTCAAAGATTTTCTCTTGTGTCAACCTGTTTATTCTGTTCTTGTTAATATGACCTAACCTATAGTGCCAAAGGTAGATATCGGAGACATTACTAATTCTAGGGTATTTGCTGGATGTGTACATTACACAACAGGTTGCAACAATATGTAAATATTATTATTTAGCTATCCATTCATCATATTAACACCATTCATAATGATATTAAAATTATTTTTTTTATTAAAATTTTATAACTGTACATAGCCAAAAGGCCTACAAAAATAATGTTCAATAAAAAAGAAGGATAAAAGTAACATTCACTAAGAATAATTATATTAGACTTAAATACAAGCTTAACAGTTCCTAATGCTAGAACTAGAACTGATCTTCCATCTCTAACATTAAGGAATCTTTCATCTTCTTCAAATCTCTTACTGACCTGCAGACCCTACAATAAATTATAAATATTAAATAGACTTCTGGTATCTAATATCTAGATAGTAGAATTATAAATTGAGAAATTACAAGGTGTTATCATATAATTACCTTATCCAGCAACAACTTGCTTCTTTCTCAGCCTGTTCGGATCTAAGAAGGTAATGTACTGAGGATAATTTCTCTTCTAGTGCCTCTACTTCTTGTAGTAGAAGCATTCTGTCTGACTCTGATCAGACTTGGATTTCTTGGTTTGACTAAATTTGGGTGCCCCAGCACTTTGCACCCTTTTTTTATTCTTCTTGTTCTTCTTTCCTTTATTAAAAGATCGACGTCCAGAAGAAGACCCTCCCACAACATTCAGTGACTTCTTGTGGAGCTGGTGATCTTTCTCAAAGTTCTACAACAACCCTAGCAAACCATAGTAGTTGACCGTAGGCTTTGTCATTCGAAAATGAGTAAGAAAAGAGAGATAGGACTTGGGCAGAGAGTTCAGAATGGCATCTTTTCCTAGCTGCTCATGCAAGAGAAAATCAAGCCTACTTAAGCACTCAATCATCTCGATCATGTGCAGTACATGATCAGTGACTGACGCTCCTTCCCTCATTCGAGTGTTGAAGATGGCACAACTAGTCTTATGCCTCTCAACATCGTCAGGTGTACCAAAGTATTGCTCCAAGAATTGATTTTGATGATCACAAATCATTTGAGGAGACTACTAATATGTTTCTTATCTTTAGAGATTATTTTTATGATATTTCAGATAGTCCAAAAAATTGAGTTTAAAAAGCCTCATTTAGCGTGCCAAAGTTAAAGTTTCTGCAAGATGGAGAGATTTTTGAAGGCTTTTGAGAGCGTCCAAGTCATTTGAAAGTGTTTGGAAGTATTCTGGTAAGTTTCACACTATAAATACATGAAAAACTAGGTTGACACAAAATAGAGCGATCCATCTAGATCATCTCCTTTCATTGGATAGCCGGTACATTTCATTTTGACTCATGGCATGTAGTGGGATGATCCACTTGGGACGACCCAAGCAGTGGGACAACCCACCTGGGACGACACCTGAGATCCTGAGAATAAAATAGAAAGCTGAACTTTCTATCTAGCCAAATGAGGCATCCTATGGGACTTTTCAGTCATAATGGGATGACCCACCTGGGACGATCCATTCTGGATGAGTTCGTAACGACTAGTTTTTAACCCATTTTTGGTGCATTTAATGCACATTAAACATACTCTAATGGCTCTAAACTAACTCTAAGATATTCTCAAAGATAAATAATAACTATAAATGCTCTCTTGAAGTAGAAAATCATAAAATTTTGTAAATATTTAATTTTGAATCTGAGAAAAGCTCATTCAGTCCTAAAAGAGAGAAAAGAAGTATTTAATCACTTCACCAACCACTTTCTAGTAGCAATCAAGTGTGGAATTCTTTGAGGGTGTTCAGCAAAAGCTTTTTCTCTTTGAGTATTATATTTTTATTATATTTATTGTATCTATTTAAGAGGATTGTATGCTGAATTTTTTGTACCCTATTTTTCTCATATTATTTTTGAATTTTTGAGTTTTGGAGGGTTCCAAAACTCGATTAGGTTGATCCGAACCTTGAATCAGATTGTTGAGGATTGGCTTGTATCCAAAAAATAAGTGTTCTTGCTTGGATAGCAAGGATCGGAGGTGTCTGATGTGGTGTAATCCTTTGAATCTATTTAGTGGATTGAATTCTCAAGTAGGGACTTGAAGAGTGGATATAGGTGTAAGGTTGGCACCGAACTACTATAAATTCTTTATATTTATTATGCTTGTCTCTCTTTACTTGTTCTTTATGCCCTATACTTGCAATCTTATCATTTGTATTTGAATATATTTATATTAGAAATCAATCCTCTCCACTCAAACACTTTAGCACATTATTTTAGTGCACTAATCTTTAAAATTTTAAAAAGATCCAATTCACTCTCCCTCTTGAGCTCCATAACTAGACAATAATTAGTATCAGAGCCTGATACTCTAGTTCTTGCTTGATTTAACCATCAAGAGTTAAAAATCAATGACAGCCCAATTTGGCAAATCCCTAGCTGAGGGTCAATCCACAAACTGACCTTCACTTTTCAATGGATCAAACTACACCTATTAAAAAGCTCGGATGAGAGTTTTTATTCAAAGACTTGACTATGACATGTGGAGTATCATAGTAAATGGACCATACACACCCATTTAATTGATTGATGGTGTGTCTCTCCCTAAGTCGGAAGGTGAATGGGATGAACTTGATAAGAAAATAGCTTAGCTTAATGCTAAAGTAATGAATGTTTTATATTGTGCTTTGGATGCTAATGAATTTAATCATATTTTCATATGCAATTCAGCTAAAGAGATTTGGGATAGATTAGAAGTCATACACAAAGGCACAAACTAAATAAAAGAATCTAAGATCAATATACTTGTGCATAACTATGAACTGTTTAAAATGAAACCTGAAGAAACAATAACTCAAATGTTCACTCATTTCACCAATATCATAAATGATTTAAAAAGTCTTGGCAAATATTATTATAACAATGATCTTGTGAGAACAGTGCTCAGGTCCTTACCAAGATCATGGGAGGCAAAAGTTATTATAATCCAAAAGGTCAAAGATTTGAATACTCTACCATTGGAGGAGCTGCTTGGATCCCTCATGACTCATGAACTGACCATGAAGTAAGAAAATCAAAAAAAAGAGGACTATAGCTCTCAAGTCGACAGCTCAGGAAGAAGAAGACACAGAAAAATCAGATAATAGCGAGCAAGATGATGATTTGGCCCTGATTATCAGAAAATTTAGATGCTTCATAAGGAGAAAAAGATAAGAGACCAAGAGAAGACCACCAGTCAAGAGGGAGCTAAGTAGAGAAAAAGAAAAAGAATAGCCCATCATCTGCTATGAATGTGAGAAGTCGGGCCACTTCAGATCAGAATGCCCCCAGCTCAAGAAAGGCCAAAAAAATTTTAAGAAGAAGGCCATGATGGCTACATGGAGTGATAGTGATGACTCTACCACTGATGAAGAAACTTATGAAGAAGCCAACCTGTGCCTTATGGAACATAAAAATAAGGTATCACCCAAAAATCAAAGTAAGTTTACTTATGATGAACTGTTAGAAGCTTTTCATGAACTTTTGAATGATCTA
Source organism: Elaeis guineensis (assembly GCF_000442705.2). Taxonomy (NCBI): domain Eukaryota; kingdom Viridiplantae; phylum Streptophyta; class Magnoliopsida; order Arecales; family Arecaceae; genus Elaeis; species Elaeis guineensis. The sequence goes on from NC_025993.2 coordinate 88,854,971, forward strand.
AAAGAATTAAGAACAAAAAATAAAGATCTGAAATCAAGAAACCATGCATTAGCTAAGAAAAAGAAGAAGTTGATAAAAAAAAATGAAGAATTTCAACTAAAGAATCTGTCTCTAATAAAAGAAAAAGATGAACTTTTTAGTCAAAATGAAACTCTTGTGAAAGAAAATCAAAAACTAAAGAAAGAGGCAACCAAGTTAAAACCTATAGTTGACAGATTTACATTAAGTTCAAACAAATCTCAGATGATCATTGACAGTCAGAAAGCTGTATATGATAAAGTCGAATTTGGCTATAACACTCTACGAAAGTAAAAGTTTTTGAAAAATATTTTTGTCAATGCATCTATAAGAAAACTGTCAAATATTACTTATTTTAGATGTGGTAAGGTAGGGCATAAAGCTTATTCATGTTTATCAAATAAATTTGATACTAAAAATATTAAAAAAATATGAGTTCCAAAAGAAGCCATTGTAACTAACTCCAAAGGATCCAAGTTAGCTTGGGTACCTAAGGTTAAAAGTTGATTTTATGTGTGCAGGTGTGTCTAGCATCCCAAGCAATAAAATGAAAGTAGTATCTCGATAGTGGATGCTCAAGATATATGACTAGTGATGAATCTCAATTCATCACATTGGAAGCCAAAAATAGAGGGATCGTCACCTTTGGAGATAATGACAAAGAGAAGATCATCGATATTGATAATATTGGTATCACTCCCTCCACTTATATTGAAAATATATTACTTATAGATGATCTTAAGCATAATCTTTTAAGTATTAGCCAATTATGTGGTAAAGATTATAAAGTAGTTTTTGAATCATCTATGTGCATAGTAACTAGTCTCATTAATGTTAGTATTAGATTCATTGGACATAGGCATGGCAATGTATACATAGTTGATTTGGATGATCTATCCTTATGAAATATGCAATGTCTTGTGGCCATGAATGCTAAAATTAATGAGACTAATTGGCTTAGGCACCGTAGGCTTGCACATATTAGTATGCACATATTTTTTAAAATTATTAAAAAAGATTTAGTTTTTGATTTGTCAAAAATTAATTTTGACAAAGATAAAATTTGTGATGCATGTCAATTAGGTAAGCAAACAAGAGTTTTCTTTAAATCTAAAAATATTATTTCAATTTCTAAACCTCTAGAACTCTTGCATATGGATTTATTTAGTTCTACAAGGATAACTAGTCTAGAAGAAAAGAGATATGGTTTTGTAATCATTAATGATTTTTCGCATTTTACTTGGGTTTTATTTTTAGCTTCTAAGGATGAAATATTTTCAGTATTCTCTAAGTTTTGCTGAAAGATTTTGAATGAAAAAGATTTATCAATTATTTCTTTTCGAAGTGACCATGGCACTAAATTTGAAAAAAAAGATTTTGAAAAATTTTATGATGAAAAGGGCATAGATCATAATTTCTCAACACTTAGAATACCACAACAAAATAGAGTTATTGAAAGAAAAAATAGAATCTTAGAAGAAATGACCCGTACCATGCTATGTGAAAGCAAACTTTTAAAATACTTTTGGACAGAGACAATTAATATAGCATGTTACATTTTAAATTATACTTTAATAATATCTATTTTAAAGAAAACATCTTATGAATTATGGAAAGGTAGAAAACCTAATATAGATTATTTTTATATTTTTAGTTGTCGGTGTTTTGTTTTGAATAATAGCAAAAATAGCTTAGGCAAATTTGATGCTAAATCTGATGAAGCTATCTTTCTTGGCTATTCTACTTCTAGCAAAGTCTTTAGAGTATTCAATAAAAAAATACTAGTAGTGGAAGAGTCAATTCATATTATTTTTGATGAAACTAATGATCTTCCATCAAAGAAGAGAGAGGGTGCTGATGATACAAGTATCATAGAAGATGGGATGAAAGAACTCACCCTCAATGACTCAAATGAGCAAAACAAAGATCAATTGGATGAAAGCATCAATGATCAGAATATTCAAAAATAACCTCAAGACACAGATAATCTTTTAAAGAAATAGAGGTATGTCTAGAAATACCTTAAAGAATTAATAATTTGTGATCTGACACAAGGAGTAAGAACTAGATCTTCACTCAGAGATATTTATAATTATGTAGCTTTTATTTCACATCTAGAACCTAAAATAATAGATGAAGCTGAAAAGAACCATAACTGGATAATTGCCATGCAAGAAGAGCTAAACCAATTTGAAAGAAACAATGTATGGACAATAGTTGCAAGACCTAAAAATCACCCCATAATAAGAACTAAATGGGTTTATAGGAACAAATTAGATGAAGATGAAAATATAATAAGAAATAAAGCAAGATTAGTTACTAAAGGATATAATCAAAAAGAAAAAATTAATTTTGATAAAATATTTACTTCTGTTGCTAGACTAGAAGCAATAAGAATGCTACTTGCTTTTACTTATTTTATAAACTTTAAATTATTTCAAATGAATGTTAAGAGTGCTTTCCTTAATGGTTATATTGCTAAAGAAGTATATGTAGAACAACCTCCTGATTTTAAAAATCATAAATTTTTAGATCATGTGTTTAAGTTAAACAAAGCTTTATATAGATTAAAACAGGCTCCTAGGGTATGTATGGTATGAAAGATTCTATTAAAAAATAATATTTTAAGAGAAAAAGTTGATACTTCTCTTTTTATAAAAAGAAAAGATAAAGAAATTCTAGTCATACAGATATATGCTGATGACATTATATTTCGATCTACTAATAAAGATTTATGTCAAGAGTTTGCTAAGCTCATGCAGGGAGAGTTTGAGATGAGTATGATGGGAAAACTCAATTTCTTCCTCGGACTCCAAATTAAACAAACAAAAGAAGGGATCTCCATTATCCAAAGTAAGTACACAAAAGAATTGTTAAAGAAATTTGGAATGGAGAGCTAAAAAATTGTAAGTACACCTATGACCCTTCTTGTAAATTAGATAAAGATGAGCATAGTAAAAATATTGATTCAAAGCTCTATAGAGGCATGTTAGGCTCTCTGTTGTATCTGACTGCTAGTAGACCTGACATAATATTCAGTGTATGCATGTGTGCTAGATATCAATCAATCCTAAGGAATCTCATTTAAATACTGTTAAGAGAATTTTTAGATACTTAAAAAGAATACAAAACCTAGGTCTTTGATTTTCAAAACAATCTTCTATAGACTTAATAGGTTACTCAGATGCAGACTTTGCTGGATGTAAACTAGATAGAAAAAGTACTAGTGGAACTTACCAATTCCTAGGAGTAAACTTAATCTCTTGGATCATCAAGAAGCAAAATTCAGTGGTACTGTCTATGGTTGAGGCCGAATACATTACAGCTGGAAGTTGCTATGCTCAAATCCTGTGGATTAAGCAACAACTCATAGATTTTAGTATTGAACTTAAAAATATCCTCATAAAATGTGATAATACTAGTACCATCAATTTGATCAAAAATTCAATTCAATACTCTAGGTCAAAACACATTGAAATTAGACATCATTTCATAAGAGAACATGTTCAAAATAATGATATAATACTTGAATACATAAATACTGAAAAATAACTAGCTGATGGTTTCACCAAAGTATTAAATAAAAATAAATTTTATGAAACTAAAAGAGAATTGGGCATCTTAGATTCTTCTGCTTTAATTTTAATCATAATTTTACTCCCAAAATCCTTCTAAGATCTCTTAACATCATTATCTTAATTTTGAGAGCCGTCTACCTTTTTTTATGATTTTTTCAAGATAATTAAAAATTATTAGTGCGATTCAGATACCTTCTCAAATTTTTTTTCATTGAAATACTTAATCAAAAATTATATCAAAATTTATCTGAACTTCCAATGATCATCTCAACTCGATATGATCAATTTTAATTTTTTTCTTCTGAATTTTTTCTCATTTTTAAATCTTTTTTTCATCACCTGAATCTTTTCTGGATGGGACGACCCAAGTAGGACGTCCTAATTGATCAGGCAAACTCTTTTCAAGTAAGCTGACCCGAACCCTATTTCATTAAAAAAGAGTTATGAGATGTCTCAAATCCAAAGACTCTTCTTGTCCCTCTCATCCTAACCTAGGAACCTCATCCTAGATCTCCTAAAAACCCCAAAATCTCTTAAAACCGAGGTCTACTCTCCACAAATTTCTTGGTCTCATGGCTCATTCTCTTGTTTTCCCCAAATTCCAAATCCTAACCCATAAATCCGTGAGAAACTCTCCAAAAATCGTCTTCTCCTCTTAAGTTTCACTTCAATCATTATCCTTCTCCATCCTTTTAACCATTATTCATCCTTTTCTTGGGACATGGCCCCCAAAATGAGTATGCCACAAAGAAGGAAGTCCATTAGATCTATGGAGGCAGAGGAAAGGAGAAAGAATGCAGCACATGAGCTGACCCAAGCATCTCCCCAGTCACTTCAAGTAAGATTCTTCTATCTGCAAGGAAGGTTGCTTTGGATAGAAATGAAGATTTCAAATTTTTGAGGCATGATGGTTTTTCTATTGGAGAAAAACTAATTAAGCAAGGGTGGAAGTCTTTCTTAGGTTTGTCTGAACTAGTGTATATTGATTTGGTCAAGAAATTTTTTCAAATTTAGTTTTCTCTGATGGTGTTTTGAGGTCTACTGTGAAGGGAGTCTAAATTATCTTAAGTGCAACTAGGCTAGGAAGATTCCTTCAGATGCCTTATGAGGGTAGATGCCTAGATGAGCTATTCAAAAAGAAAATTGGACTTAGAACTATTCTTGGGAGAGATGATGTTGAAGATTTTTTGAAAATTGAAGCCAAAGATCTAAGTGTGGAGATGAGGCTGCTCCACCACATGGTGTCTAGGATTTTCTTCCCTAGAGAGGAAAGATATGATTTGATGATGGTAGAGATATTTGTCTGATGCACCATGTAGTTTTTGAGACTCCTCTGAGCCTACCTTTCTTGATGATTGATGCCATGAGGGAAGTCTTAAATAGATCCAAAGCTCTCTTACCATATGGCATGGCTCTCACTATAATTTTTAGGGAGTCTGGAGTGAGTTTTGAGGGAGAGATTGTCTGTAGATTGTCATATACTGACACCTACAACAACCACTCTCTTAGGTGCATGGATTTTGTAAGAGTTGATGGCCATTGGGCCAAGGGACGAGCTGCAGCTGTTGAGGACGAGGATGATGAGGAGGAGGAGCATACTGAGGGGGAGGATCCATCTTCTCCTATGCCCAGGTCGAGTCCAGTTGATCACCATATTTCAAAGCCTGAGGCAGGATCCTCGATCAGAGTACCCCCATTGAGCCATACCGTGCCTATTTTTAGCTTGGGGGATGTTGATATGAGATAGCTAGCTAAGAGAGTGAC